>NC_089583.1:81520454-81800454 GCF_019320115.1 Miscanthus floridulus
AAAGTAATCGTAAGCTTGTGTAACGGGGATGCAAACCAACAGGAAGAACAAGGTTGACATGATGATTTTTCTTCTGAGGTTCACGTGTTTCCCAACACGCTAGTCCCCGTTGTGTCGACCTCTCACTTGGTGGTTCGGCGGCTAATTGGCATCACCCGCCAAGCCCGCACGTCAGGCGCCGCAAGAACCTACCCTAGAAGTGAGGGTAGCTCAATGACACGATTTACTAAAGTTGCTCTTCGTGGTTCCCGTGGGGCGAGCACAATGCCCCTCACAAGCTCTTCTCCGGAGCGCCGCACAAGCTTCTTGTGGGCTTCGACGGAGACCACCACCAAGCCGTCTAGGAGGTGGCAACCTCCAAGAGTAACATGCACCACCGGCTTGCAACTCGATCACCTAGTGCCACTCGATGCAACCTCATGATGCAATCGCACTAGAATCGCTCGCTCACACAATTGGATGATCACTATCAAGTATGTGTGAGATGGAGGGCTCCTAAGCACTCTCAAGCATGGACACAAAGTCCCCCATGGTGCTCAGCACTAGCCATGGCTGAAGGTCACTTCTATTTATAGCCCCAAGGGCTAAACTAGCCGTTACCCCTTCACTGGGCAAAAATCGGGCCGACCGGATGCTCCGGTCGTGTTGACCGGACGCTGGACCTCAGCGTCCGGTCGCCCGATAATAGCCATGTGTCACCTGCGTTCAACAGCATTCTTCCGATCTCAACGGTCATCTTTTGACCAGATGCAGCAGCTTCAACTAACCGGACGCTGGACCCTCAGCATCCGATCGTTTATAGTAAGGTACCGACCCCAACCGGACGCGTCTAGTCGGACGTGATTGGACATAGCCCCATCGTCCGATCACTCTCTAGTGACACTGCTTCGTTCGACAATAGGACCAGACACTTCCTCCAGCATCCGGTCACTTTCAGAGCCAGTGTCCGATCGACTGACCAACGCTGCACGCTGACTGCCACCACTGACTGGACGCTGAGCCTCAACGTCCGGTCACTGCGTGACCAGAGTCCGGTCCACTCTATGGGACCTTTCTCATCTCTGTTTCTTCACCGAGTTGATCCACATCAATTCCAACTTCATCTCCTTTGTAAATGTGCCAATACCACCAAGTGTTCACCACCATGTGTATGTGTGTTAGCTTTTCACAATCATTTTTCAAAGGATTAGCCACTTAACTTGCCATGCCACTCAATTCTAGTGATGATGCAAAGTTAGATCACTCGAGTGGCACATAGATGACCAATATGCAAACAAGTTTGCTCCTCTTGATAGTATGGCCATCTATCCTAAACCCGGTCATAAACTTCTCTACACACCTATGACCGGTGAAATGAAATGTCCTAGGTTATACCTTTGTCTTGCGCATTCCATTCTATCTCCTCCAATGTCGATGCAACACATGGACCAACACGATCAACAATGATATGATCCACTTCATATCATCACGTGATCATATTGGTTCATCGATCTTGACTTCACTTGCTTTTCACCGTTGCCTTCGTCTATCGGTGCCAAGTATTGCTCAAGCTTCACCGCCACACGGTCCATCGCTCTAAAGCCTTTGAAAGCCAAGTCTTATCTTGATCTTCTCCACCTTGATCACATGACTCAATGTCATGTCTCATGTGTAATGAGCTCCTTCATCTTCTCTTGTGTGAGCTTTTGCAACATCTCCAAGCCATTTTCACCTTCATGGCATATGTTGCTCACACACATGTACCTATGGACTAATCACCTGTGTATCTCACATAAACACAATTAGTCCACCTAGGTTGTCACTCAATTACCAAAACCATACAAGGACCTTTCACCGACCCGATGGCCTTTGTGCCAGTGTCTAGCTTGACCCGGTCTTAGTGCCGTTCCTGGGCCGCTATTCTGGCCCATAGTGCTGGCCTAGGCACGACACACTATATGGGTCGGCCCGGCAGCGGCACGGCTCATCACTGTTGGATCTTCGGCCTTGCTCCCATCAGACCGTTGGATCTGGCCATTGGAATAGGGGGTATAAAACTGCCCGTCCCGGCTGGTCAGCCGTGTCTCGCTCCGTCGCCCGAATTCATTTGCTCTCACTCTCTCGCCTCGCTCTTGGCTCTCCCCCGTAGCGCCGTCTCACTCGCTCCTCTCTCATCTCGCTCTCCTCTCTCGGTGAGTCAGCGTCACTGCGTTGGCGTAGCCACGTCGCCATGTCGGCGACTCACTCTCCTCTCTCACCTCTGACTTTCTCTCTTCTTCTCGCTCTCCGATGGCCTCTAGAGCCACCGCTGGTCGGCACTGGCACAATCCCCAACCCTAGCTCAATCCCTAACCCTAACCCTTGATCTCGCTTTGTCCTCGTTGGATCCATTGTCGACCTCACCGGATCCGTTGGTTTCCTCGCTGAAAGGATCAAGATGCCCAAGAGAGGGGTGAATTGGGCTAATTCTAAAATTCTTTGCAATAATTAAACCCTACACTTAGCCCACTTCACCCCTTGTGCCTAAAATATGATTCTATTGGTCTACCGCACAAAAGTTTAGCACCCTAAGTTCCAATCCTACTCTAGCATGGCAATTCTAAGAATGTAAAGACAAGAAATGAATTGCTCAAATGTAAATACTTAAAGTAAAGAGAGGAGAAGGAACACAGCGATGTTTTACCGAGGTATCAGAGAGTCGCCACTCCCCATTAGGAGGTTGAGTCAGCAATATGATTTCGAGTTGGATGAATAGAGAAAGTATTTATACCCCTTCATTCAAAACGAACCGTTAGGAGGTTGAGTCAGCACTATGTGGGGTGATCGGACGCTCTAGTGAAGGCGACCAGATGCTCTGGTCAGTTATCCCTGCCACAGAGCTGTTAAGTTGTGACCAGACTCTAACATGCGTCCGATCAGCACAGACCGGATGCGTCTAGACATGAAAACTGCTCTCTGGAACCTTACTGATGTTGACCGGATGCTAGAACCCAGAGTCCGATCACTTCGCTATTCAGCGTCCGATTAGTATCCGGATCCTGACCAGTGTTCGGTCAGCACTGATCGGACGTGTCCAATCAGGAAACTCCCTCTCTAGAACTTCTCTAGAGTTGATCGAACTCTGGCACCCAGCGTCCGATCACAACCAGATGGCTCCAGTTGATCAAATGAACTGACCGAACTCACCCTTCAGCGTCCAGTCACTACTGGACCAGCATTCAGTTAGTCATTTGACCCTCCATTCACTTCCAACTCAAAATCATATGTGAATGAAGTTTGCTCCAATTGATCTTAGGGCTTCTTCTGAGCTACCTAGTGCTAGATTTGACAAGTGTGCACCACACCTAACCCACTACACTCACCTAGATCAAGCTATTAGTCCATACCCCCCTTAATAGTATGTCAAAGGAAAAACAAAGTCATAAACTACTCTAAGTGTCTCTTCAACACCAAACGACACTTAGAACTAGTCCATCCTTAACCTTGTCGTCCATCCTTTGAAAACCAAAATGATTTCCATCGTAGAGGCATGACAACCATGATTGCCTAATCATTTGCCATTACCATGACCTAACTTAATTGCCTCTGCAAAACACACGTTAGTCATAGTAATCTCGTATTGTCATTAATCACCAAAACCCAACTAGGGGCCTAGATGCTTTCAATCTCCCCCTTTTTGGTGATTGATGACAATACAACCTCGAGTATGTGTAAGAGATGAGGTTTTCAACATGCTTGGTTCATATAAGCTTTTTACAATAAGAGCAAAGGAGTTAGACATGCTTATATGACCCAAGCCAACATGGTGTACTCAATAGATATGAAATAAGCATGAGTACAAGAAATAAAGCTCATTTGAATCGGTGTAAAACGTGGAAGCAAAAGCAAATGAGCATAATGAAGTGACATGACATATATATAGATCAAAGTAGAGAGCACACATGTCACATATCACATAACACATCACATAAGTATCACAATCACACGTATGTTGTTCAATGCATGAAAGTAAACATGAATGCATAATAATGTATCACACATAAAAAGCCAAAAGTAATAAATCATAAGCTCCCCCTAGATATATCGCTCCCCCTAGATCTAACATACTCGATCCCTCTCCCCCTTTGGCATCAAGCACCAAAAACCTAAGGGTTAGTCAGCGGGGTAGGAGCAGACGAGTCAGGTGCCAAGGTGCGATGAGTGATCTGAAACTATGTAATATCATCCTCTGATCTGGAGCTCTGAGCTGTCTGACCCTCTGTCGCTAGAAGTGAAGCTGAAGCGGTCTGGGTCTGCTCTGGGACTGGTGTGGCCTGTGACTCTGTAGGTATTATTGTAGTAGCTGGCTCTAATGATGCAACGGATGATGGGAGCGTCTCTGCAGTCCTAGTAACTAGAGCGACTATAGTGGGAGCAGAGACACATAGCTCTAGCAGTGTAGGCTACCCTGTAAGCTTGCTAAAAGTCGCACCAAGACTCCTAGATACTAGGGTGTCAGTCACAAGTACTGAGGAACTCTGAGCTGGTGTGAAGCCTGTAACTATAGGTGTGAAGTGTGGACCCTAGGCTATCACTGGCGAAGCAAACCACTCGGACACCTCTATCAATGAAGCAAACTATGTAGCTGGCTGTCCCTGACTCTAAAGCCCACTGGGCTATATTGTTGGAGTCACTGAAGTGGTGGCAGGCTGGATGAGCTGAGGTGTAGATAGTGGCGGAGCAACCCCAATAGCAGTGACAATATGCTGCATAAATCCAAGTAACTACTGCTGCATCAGGAGCTGCTGCTACTACATGGCCTGCTGCTGCTGCTGTATGGCCTTTTGTTGTCTCTAGAACTCGTCCTATCTAGCCTGAACCTATGCTAGTGCAGCTGCAGTCTCCTAGGCCTAGCATGCCTGATCCTACCTCATCTGCTCAAGAATAGCAAGAAGAGCGGGGTCTATCTATGGTGGATGGGGTGGAGCTGAGCTAGAGCCACCGACCTCACTATCATGTGGTCATGGAGGCATATGAGGAATAGCTTGATAATCATCATCTGAGCTATCACTAGGATCGCTCTTGACTATACCCTCCTGTTAAGCATCTAGCTGCTCCTCCTCTGTCACTGCAATGCCCCTAATAATCTCATCCTACTAGGATACAGTCTCTGGTACCTCTAGATGATGACATGGCTGGCTAGGAGTCCTTGTTGTACTGTGGCAGAGCATCTAAGTTAGGTTAAATGGTGGAAACTCTGTAGTAGCACCTGTGTACTCAGCCATCGTCTCTAGGGACTTCACTGTAACTGCCTTGCGAATCAATAATATGATCCAGTGAGCATAAGGCAGCTGTCGGTGACCTCTAAACCCCTCTGCAAGAGTGTCCTCCATCTCTAAAAGGATGACATCTCAAATATAAAAACCATCTGCTATATCAGAGAGTTCACTAGCCATAGCTAGATGCGAGTCAATCCCTCATGATAACCCATCCTTAGGAGCAAAGTCCTCCTCATGATAGCATCAAACAGCCTACCTATAGGAGTAAGGTCTCTAGGTGTCCTGCTTGACCCCTCACCAAAAGGCTCTATGAAGCAAGGTCAGACCAGATCTATAGGAGGCACAAGACTGTCGTGAGGGCATCTAGGAGGCTCTGTCTGACCATAGCAAACCTCATGAAGGTGAATGGGTGACTCTAGAATCCTAAGGATCTCTCTGACCCTGGAGCTCTACAGCCTATAGTCATGGCCTCTGAATGCAAAGTGTATGAACCTATGCCCCGGGTCAATCCAAAGTGAAGAGTAGAACTCACGGACCTATGATGGAACATATTGGCCAGTCTGTCCAAGTAGGTCTATCAACCCTGGTAGATAAGAGAGGTGTGGGCAAATCTGCTCTCCTGCTGCTGCTACAAGTGCCTCAATAGAACACACTCTTTATGATCTAAAAGCAACCCCACTGTTAAGATATGCCTGATAGAAATCCTCCTACAGTAGTGTGTAGAAGTGCTCTGAAGCACGCTCATCCTGTCTTGGCGAAAACCAGTCCTCGAACTACACAAATCGAAGCTGCTATACCTGCTTGGCTGTGGTAGCTCTCAAGTCATGGTGAGTCACTAGGGGTGGACCCTATGGTCTAGGAGGCAGATGACAACCCCTCCTCTGTGTCTCAGGACTCGGTGTCACCTAAGCATGAGTACGACCAGAGCGTCGTAGCTATGGCTGAGGAGCTTACTCTATCTCCTTAGTCTGCTCTACCTCCTGAGTCTGCTCTATCGGCTAGGTACCCTCTGACTGCTCAGCTAGATGTGCCTGCTGCTCAATAGTCTCCCCTTGAGGCTAACTCTCATCTATAGCAACACATCATCCTCAAAGCATGATAGTCCCAGCTGGACTACTATGAAGACTCTCAACCCTCTCGATGACAACCCTCTGTGTAGGTGAAAGCTGATCTGCAATACAGACACCACTCTGAGCTCCTCCTCTCTCTACATGCTCTACTGCTGCTGCTACTGCTGCTACTCTCTTAGCCTCTACAACAACGAGCTTCCGCTTTTTCATTGTAGTCTTCTTGGCCTTGCCTTTCTCCTAAGCAGTCAAGCGAGGTGGAGGCCTTGGATCCTCATCACCTGGACCACCTCCAACATTCTTGACATGTGCCATTGCTAGAGCTGAGATGAACTGCTGTCATGGACAAGAACCAACTACCAACTAACACTCATGAGGCTTGGCCTCGATCTGTACTCACGGGCTTGGCCCCAAGTTAACTGACAACTGCCAAAGTAACCTCAAAGACACCGACTCGCTACACGATGGAGTAGATCAGATATATGAATAATTACAATATACATCTAGAGATATGAAACCCTAAGATGCAAGCATTAGATGTGAAATTAGAGGCGATGGCTTACTACCTGAGGAACCGGTGAATCGACGACCAAACGACAGAGGAACGAATCATAGGGAACCACCGGGTCAGCAATTAGACATCTAGGGTTAGGGTTCGAAGTAGTGCGGCGGCCGAGCTATGTAGTGGAGAGGCAGTCATAGGCATGGGACCATGACGGTAGGAGCAGAGTGGGCGCGGTGCGGCGGCTAGGGAACCGGCAAAGTCGGCGTGGGCACGATTGCTTGGTGGCTGTGAGATTAGGTGAAACCGCGGTGATGTACAGAGTTATATGATGGCCCCCACGTGATGGATAAGGAAAGGAGAAAGAGTTCTAGATCTGCATGATTTCTACTGACTAGACGCTCTGGTGGTAGCGACCGAATGCTGCTACCCAGAGTCCGGTCGACTACAGAGAGGTCCAAATCCCCTCAAATCGTGACCGGACGCATCTAGTTACCCTTGACCAAACGCAGCCAGAGTCCGATCGATCATGACAAGGCCTTCTTCACTTGACCAGACGTAGGGACACCATTTGACCAGACGTAGGAAGAACACTATTTTAGCATTCGGTCACTCCTTTGCGCTTTTGTTCAACTCCTAGGAACTAATCGGAAGCTAGAATCTAGAGTCCGATGCAGCGTCCAATCGCCCTTTTTTAGCAAATCTTCATTGTTCCTTCACGCTGCCTATTCCCATTCAAGTCCCAACTTCAATAAGATCCAAATAAACACCAATTGGGACTGATGTGAGTGACCTCTCTCAAACCCTCAAAATTTTCAAAATATTTTGCCTTAGGCTATACTTCTTTTTAAGAAAATAGGCAATAAAAGGGTAATTGAAAGGAAACAACATAACAACACACATGCATATGCAATGCAATACTTGAAATTAATTCTAGTTGCTTGTCAAGTTTGATCCAAGGTTAAGCTTCTTCACACGCTTTTCGACAGTTATCTTAACCATGTTAAACAAACCCTAAATGCATTACCAAAAATTAAACATGTTGTATATTACAATGCAATGCAAGGGACAACACAAGCTCATTTTCTAGTGAAGTTACTAAAATCAAGCACATTGAGCGCATTCCTCAACCGACAAAATGTAGCCTCTTCTAGCGGTTTAGTGAAGATATCCGCCAATTGATCATCGGTCCTTACACCTTCTAGTGATATATTATTTTTAGCAACATAATCTCTAAGAAAGTGATGACGGATATCTATGTGATTGGTGTGAGAATATTAAACCGGATTATTAGCAAGCTTTACCGCACTCTCATTGTCACACAAAAGAGGCACCTTTCCTAGAACTACACCATAGTCTAGCAAAGTTTGCTTCATGTAAAGTATTTGTGCGCAACAATCACCCACGGCAATGTATTTCGCTTCGACGGTGGACAAAGCCACACTATTTTGCTTCTTGGAGGACCAAGACACAAGTAATCTATCAAGCAAATTGCACCCTCCGGATGTGATTTTCCTATCAACTTTGCAACCGGCATAATCCGAATCGAAATAGCCAACTAATTGAAATCTAGCTCCTTTGGGATACCAAAGGCCAAAGCTTGGTGTGTGCTTAAGGTACCTAAGGATTCTTTTAACGACAACCAAATGAGCTTCCTTAGGATTAGCTTGAAATCTAGCACACATACACACACTAAACAAGATGTCAGGCCTAGATGTGATTAAATATAACAAGCTGCCAATCATAGAGTGGTAGAGAGTTTGATCAACCGTTTTACCTCCCTCATCTAGGTTGAGATATCCATTAGATGGCATTGGGGTCTTGATTGACTTACATTCATCCATATTGAACCTCTTGAGAAGATCCTTTGTATACTTTTCTTGAGAGATAAAAAGCCCTTCTCTCATTTGCTTGACTTGAAAACCAAGAAAGAATATAAGTTCTCCAATCATTGACATCTAGAACTCCTTCGACATCAATTCACCAAACTCTTTGCAATAATCTTCATTTGATGATCAAAAGATGATATCATCAACATATACTTGGCAAATGAAGATTTCTCCATCAAGCTTCTTGGTGAATAGTGTGGTGTCGACCTTCCCAATGGTGAAGCCCTTCTCAATGAGGAAATCCTGAAGGCGTTCATGCCAAGCTCTTGGGGCTTGCTTAAGCCCATATAGCACCTTAGAAACCTATAAACATGAATAGGATATCTAGGGTCTTCAAACCCAAGAGGTTGATCAACATAGACTAGTTCATTTATGAAGCCATTTAAAAATACACTTTTAACATCCATTTGATATAATTCATTTCATGATGCGATGCATATGCAAGGAGGATATGAAAAGCTTCAAGTCTTGCAACCAATACAAAGGTCTCTCCAAAATCCAACCCTTCAACTTGAGAGAACCCCTTTGCAACTAGTCTTGCCTTGTTCCTCACTACAATGCCTTGATCATTTTACTTGTTGCGGAATACCCACTTTGTTCCAATGACTCTTGCACCTTGTGGTTGCTCTTCAAGAGTCCAAACTTCATTACGAGTGAAGTTGTTCAACTCTTCATGCATGGCATTGATCCAATCTGAATCTTGAAGAGCTTCTTCTACATTCTTAGGTTCAACACAAGAGACAAAAGAGTGATGTTCAATAGATGAAGCAAGTTTTTGAGATTGAGTCATTACACCCTTTGAAGGACTCCCTATGATGAGATCTTGTGGATAAGCTTATAGTAGAGGTGAATTTCTTCTATCAACCACTTGAGGGGGATGTTGTAAAGCATCAACATCTTGAGCTTGTGCCATTATTTGATCATAGGAGACATGAGTATCTTCATTTTCTACTCTCCCATCTTTATCACCATCTTGTGGCACATTTTATGACGAAGGTGGATCAATCACTTGTACATCATCTTCATCATCTTTAGACTTGATGTCTCCAACTGGAATGTTCTTCATGGCCTCCCTCAATGGTTCATCACCTACATCATCAAGATTCTCATGTGCTCCTTAGGAGCTGTTAGATTCATCAAATTCCACATCATATGTTTCTTAAACCAAGCCGGTGGCATGCTTAAATACTCAATATGCTTTGGACTTTGATGAGTAACTAACAAGAAAGCCAATATCACAATGTCTTTGAAACTTTCCTAGGTGTTGTCACTTCTTGTAGATGTAGCATTTGCAACCAAACACCTAGAAGAATGAGACGTCCGACTTCTTTCCATTGAGGAACTCATAAGGTGTCTTGCCAAGAAACTTTTGAAGGAATAAGCGGTTAGATGCATAACATGCGGTGTTGATAGCTTCCGCCCATAGAGCTTCGGGTGTGTTGTACTCATCAAGCATTGTTCTTGCAAGTGTGATAAGTGTCCGGTTCTTTCTCTCAACAACACCATTTTTTAGGAGTATATGTTGCGGAGACCTCATACTTGATCCCAACTTCATTACAATAAGCTTCAATGTTTGTGTTGTCAAACTCTTTTCCATTATCACTTATTATCTTCTTGAGCTTCACTTCAAACTCATTTTGTGCTCTCTTGGCAAACTTCTTGAAACATGATGCAACTTCGGTCTAGTCATGAAGGAAGAACACCCATGTATATCTAGAGTAGCCATCAACAATCACAAGACAATAAAGATTTCTTCCCAAACTCTTATAAGTTGTTGGTCCAAATAAGTCCATGTGAAGGAGCTCTAGCACTCTTATTGTTGACATGAAAGCTTTTGTAGGAAGAGTGTTTGCAACTTGCTTGCTGGCTTGACATGCACTACAAAGCTTGTCCTTCTCAAATTTCACATCCTTCAACCCTCTCACTAATTCATTCTTCATAAGCTTCTTGAGTGAACTCATCCCAACATGAGCAAGTCTTCTATGCCATAGCCACCCAAGTGATGTTTTGGTGAATAGGCATGTCTTCAAGTTAGCATCTTCAGAGGTGAAATCCACTAGATATAGGTTGTTGTATCTAAATCCCTTGAATATAACTTGGTCATCATCTTTCTTAGATACAATGACTTCCTTCTCGGTAAACAAGCATTGAAAGTCAAGATCACACAATTGTCCAACGGATAGCAAGTTGAAACTCAACGGAGCAACATATAGCACATTTGAGATTGAATGATCATTTGATATTGCCACTTTGCCCAATCCTTTGATTTTGCCCTTTGAATTCTCACCAAATGTAATTCTTTCTTGACCATCAACTTCTTCATCTAGTGAGGTGAACATACGAGGATCACCGGTCTTATGTTGAGTGCAACCACTATCAATTACCCAATGACTTCCACCGGTCTTGTAGTTCACCTACACACAAGAGATCAAGCTTGTTTAGGGACCCAAACTTGTTGAGGGCCATTGATTTTCTCAACAAGTGACTTTGCAACTTAATTTTTCTTAGGCCTATTTTTGTTGGGAGGTTCTAAGAACATGATTTTCATTTTACCACTAGAGTATTTTCTAAGAATGTAATGAGCATTGAAAGCAAAAGGTCTAGCATGCCTGGGCAAGGGTTGTGGTGGTGGAGTTTGATGCCGTAGAACCAACCAATTTATAAGAGTACAAGTACAATAGCAGCCCGCAAGCCGTCGCACTGTCATACTTGAACCCATATAAATCCGGTAGTCCATCGAGTACCATGACGGGTCTCAATAAACGATTTACAACAACCAAGATCGTACATGATTCAACATATATATCACATATTAAATAAAGTTCACAGATACATTTTCATCATCAGAGTATGAAACCGAGTTATTACAAACTGAGTTTTATAGATAAAAGCGGAAGCAAATTAAGTTTGAAAGTAAAGTTGCCAACATAGTTTAGTACAGTGCCAAGTAGGATCACAGTCCACAAAAGCAAGGATAGGGATTAATAAAGAAGCCTGCCCAAGGCTTACTCCTCATCCACGGCGGGATAGAAGCAACTCTTGCAATAACCATGATACACAGTGCCATCTGCAACAATAGGAAATAAAACCCTGAGTACGAGAAGGTACTCAGCTAGACTTACCCATCATAAATCTGAAATAAATTGACTCCAAGGATTATGCAAGGCTATATAAGTGGAGATAGCTTGACAACATTTTGCATAAAAGCAATTGACTTAGTTGTACAATTCTGATCCCTTTATCAAGTTAATTATAACTATCCATCTCTAGATTAGCAACTATCCTGTGCCAAACATGTGGTATATCCATTTAAAAGCATACAATAGTAACTATAGCAGGTATTGTAATTCCATATTCATCCGAACCATCATGTTCCATAACACAGTTACTACGATGTTGGAGCTAGCCAAGTTTCTCACTATTTGGGAGAGACGGTGATTCGAATCGATTTTCAACCAGTTGGGAATTTATTTCTAACACAAACCCAGGCGTACCGTGCGAAGGCAGCCTTAGCTCACCTTTGGTACAACTCAGGTACACATTTCACGGGTCCGTACTGTGCCGCACAATCTGGGACACCAGATGCCAGGACGTTCAGGCCTAGCCTGCCCTTGGGCTTAGTCTGATCGCCCCCCCCGCAAGGAGTGCACAACAGAACGGGGCCCAGCCGGAGTTGAGCTACTCGGCTTCGCGGTCGAAATGAGTTATCCGGCCAGCTAAGTGATATGCATGCGTTCAATCTTATCAGAAGTTCCAACAACGGTACGGTCCTTGATCGGCACAGACAGAATCTCATGAGTCATCCTACGCATAGACTCCGCCTGGCCTTGATTTTCTTTTACCCCATGGTTCTGTTCCACGATAGCAAATATAGCCAACCGTGCTCCGGTATCCACCTATATCTTGCAGGTGACAGGACATCACCCGACTTCTACCGGTCTAAGCATGGCTAAGCATATATTCAATCCTGGACCTATACCGATTAAAGGTAGTATTTTTGGACAAGGAATTTATATGCATCAAGTGGTTTCATTCAACTCCTATAACCTAATGCATCAATAATAAGTACTTAAGTAATCATTTGTAAAATGCTGGGAGACTTAGAATGTTCCGGGGCTTGTCTCGTAGAAAGGAAGTGGGGCGGTGGTCAGGGCACTCCGAAAGCTCTTCAGGATTCTGCTCCTCACCTTCAGGAGCTACGACTTGAGGATTCTCCTGCTGGTCCCCTTCCTCTACTTCGTCGAATTCCAGCAACGTTATTTCGTCCTCCGATCCTAGATGCATGAATATGGCATAAGATATTGCGAATGCATATATGTTAACAAGTGTGGTATGATGATACATGAAAAATGCATTCTTGCAAATATTCTTAATAGCATGTGGTTTAAGTAACAACAAGTGCGTCGCGTTTACTGAGTAGGTGCATATCTCTTCTTGATTATGTAATTAATTACTTCAACAATGCATCTACTATTTCACAAACAGCATCTACTTGTTTTACTCATAACTGGAGTTATAATTATTCAAATGCAGTGATCCTAGACTTTCTGGAAAGCTTACAAAATTATCTACAACTCTTATTTAACTCACAAAAGCTAATTCACAACTTATCTTAGCCAAAACAGACAATCATATAAGTGCTGTCCAGAAATTCCAGAGAGCAAGAAATTCAGAAATGCTAACTTTAAATAGCTGTAACTCCTAAACCGTTTGACCTATGCTCCTCAAATTTTAACACAAGACATATGATGAAGTTATCTACAACTTTTTTATTAACCATTTTTACAGCAAACATCATTTTTATCATGCAACTTATCAAACTACAGAATCTGTCCGGAACTATTCCAATTCGCATTATGAAGCAACAATACTTCTACTTCCTATAAGTATTCAAATTATTACAACACAAAGCCTACCAATAGTTCAAGCATACCAAAAAATTCAAGAACACTTAATGGTAAAGCCAAAACTATTTATTTAAAAACCTTTATTATTTTTCTTAGATACATAGGTTAAATAATAAACATATACCAAATGTGTATCATAAATTCTCAAAAATTTATAGTGTCTTACTAATGCTACCAAAAGACTACTGTAAAAGTTTCATGAAATTTTATACAGTAAAACATTCTATACAAAAAAGACAAGGCATAAAGGCTTAAAATAGCATAAATAGAAAACCCTAGTGAAAAGTGTCAAGCAATAGATTTCCTATTTTTCTTATCATCCTTATGGTACTAGGATAACCTCCAACAAATTTCATGAATATTGGATTCCTAAATAATTTATAAAAATTCCTACAAGGATTACCTATTTATAAAAGAAAAATCTATAACTACAAATCTATACATGTACTGACACTCAAATTTTTACCAGAGCTCATACATGTCAAGGATAGCTTACCACCAAAATTTCATAATTTTTGGAGCACAGGAACTCTAGATATAAAATAAACAAGTTTGCATGCATTCAAAAAACACATTTCAAATTTCTATTTAAATCTGCCAAAATTTCTACTGTAAGTGTCAAAATCATATTTTTCTTAAATACTACACTTCCTCAGTAACACTACTAAATTTATTTCACAATTTTTGAAGCTATACAACTAGAGATCTAAAAATTACAAAACACATGAAATCTGAAATCAAAATGAACTATCTTAATCCCTACTATCGCTGACCGGTGGGACCTGCAAGTCAGGTGACCCCACACGTCAGTGACTCAAAACAGGGCAGCGGCGCTGCGCGCTTCTGGCGTGGCCAGAGCTCACCGACGGCGAGTTTGCCGGTGGTGACATCTTCACAGCACGACCCCTACAACCTCCTGGACCCATTGATCTACTTGGCTGAGACTCTCGACGGAGCTATGCATGGTGGCGGCGCTCATGGCGGCACGATGAGGCGGGACGATGGCGGTACACCGGTGGAGGCCACGGCGGCTCAACCTAGAGCTCAGACGAGCATCTATAAACACTGGAGAACCTAGCGCGCAAGCTAGCGTAGCAAGAGGTGGACTATGGCGGTGTGGCCACGACGATGGAGTCGGCGGTAGGGCTCCGACGAGCTGGCGCACGGTGCTATAGCTTATCGAGCGCTAGCAGCAAGCACTGGTGGAGGCAGCGAGTCACGGGTGGGCTGATGGAGCTACTATGGTGACAGAGGTGCGGCGAGGCATGCTGATGACCGGCAATGGCGGTGGTGGACACCCGGTGCCGTGGCGGTGGCGCGGACAGGCAAAGGAGAAGCAGAAATTTGGAAAATGAGGGTGCGGCTCAGTGCGGGCGGTGCTGGGGGTGTTAAAGCTGGCCTAGGCCTAGCTCTGCTGCGTGGGGTAGGACGTCGGTGATGCGCGGCCACTGCGGACCTCCACGCGGCGCGCGATGCCTGAAGCCGGTCGGCCACTGAATGGTGTCTTTCAGTTCGTCAAAAAACATGATGGCCGCCTGACAGCGAGTTTTAACGAAGATCAAACTTCTAATCCGTGGAGTATTAGCGCTCACAGTCTAAATCAAATTTGTAGCTCAATGTACCAGCTCCAATTCTTGCTAAGGAGTCATGTTCTAATTCGCAACCAAAACCAAGTTATATCATCTCCAAGTTGGGCTGTCAGCACTGTCAGTTAAAAAGGACTTAGAATATTTCGCTAAGTGATGAAATGTTGGTTTTACTAATCTTGTGATCCAAATTCAAGCATGTTAGGAGCTAAATCAGTCAATGACCCAAAAATAAAAGTTGTTCACTATATCAAATACTACAACTTTGCTTTAGTGACCACCTCCATGCAAGGTCTCTAACGCCTAGTTCAAACTTGGTCAAACATGTCACATTTAAAGGGTGGTACACTTCAAACTAGGGCTTAATGATCTATTTACCCCTAACCATGAATATCAAAGTTGTTCATAATGATACTCTAAACATGTTTAAGCTAATTGCATGGTCATACAATCATTTCATGTCTTAGTTACTCATAGTGCTATCTAGGTTAACACATGAAATCTTAAGTGTTTGATCATGAAAGATGACCTTCATGAACAATGTCCTATTTGCTAACCTATGTGTTGCTACATGTTTTTGTGACTCACATCCACCAAGTACATGTTTACACTCATGATCATATGCCTATACACATAGAAACATGAAATAATAAGAAATTTTGCATATGTTTCAATTAAATGTTTCAAGTGTAAATGCTGATATATGAATGCTTGATGATCATGCTCATGCTATGCAAGTCAAGTTATGCAAGGCTAACACCTAGGGTGTTACAGCCCCTCCCCCTTATAAAAATCTTGTCCCAAGATTTACAAGACCTACCATTCTTTAAAAAAGGCGGGATAAACTTCTCGTAAATAATCTTCTCTTTCCCACGTAGCATCTTGTTCACTATGATTGTTCCACACCACCTTATAGAACTTAATGATCTTACTCCGTGTTACTCTTTCTGTCTCCTCTAATACTCGAATTGGCTTTTCTTCATAGGTTAAATCCGATTGAAGCTGCACATTGGTGGGTGCAATAGCTTCTTCAGGTACTCGAAGACATTTCTTCAACTGAGAAACATGGAAGACATCAAATATTGCACTAATCTCAGGTGGAAGTTGTAACTTATAAGCAACATTCCCTTTCCGTTCCAAAATCTTGTATGGACCCACATATCTAGGTGAAAGCTTCTTTTTCATCCCAAATCTCTTCACCCCTTTCCTAGGTGATACTTTCAAGTACACATAGTCACCCACTTCAAAAGTCAGTGGTCTCCTTCTTCTATCAGCATAACTCTTTTGTCTCGATTGAGCTGCCTTCATATGCTATTGGATCACACGTACTTGCTCTTCAGCTTCATTGACAAAGTCAATACCAAAGTATCTCCTTTCACCAGGCTCAATCCAATTCAACGGAGTTCTACATTTTTGGTCATACAAGGCTTTAAATGGAGCCATCTTGATACTCGCTTGATAACTGTTGTTATAGGAGAACTCAGCTAAAGGTAACCATTTCTCCCATGAACCTTTTGAAGATATAACACAAGCTCTAAGCAAATCTTCTAGGATTTGGTTTACTCGCTCCGTCTATCCTGAGGTTTGTGGATGGTATGCTGAACTTCTGATTAGCTTGGTTCCCAAAGCCTGGTGCAAGTGCTCCTAGAAATGAGCTATGAACTGTGGTCCTCGATCTAAGATTATAGTCCTGGGTACTCCATGCAGTCTCACAATTTGAGAAACATACATCTCGGTGTACTTTCCCACGTGATATGTTTGTGTGAACTGGTACAAAATGTGCTGACTTGGTGAGACGATCTACAATGACCCATATTGAATCATGACCTTGTGGTGTCATTGGAAGACCTATGACAAAGTCCATACTGATTTCTTCCCATTTCTAACCTAGAATAGGCAATGGCTGAAATAATCCGATAGATTTCATATGAACAGCTTTTACTCTACTGCAGTTATCACACCTAGCGACATAGGCTGCGATCTCTTTCTTCATCTTAGTCCACCAAAAATAGGTTTTCAAATCTTGGTACATCTTACTACTACTCGGATGAATAGATAATTTGGACGAGTGAGCTTCATCTAAAATTTGGTTCCTCAGCTCATGGTCTTTTGGTACCACAAGTCGGTCCTCAAACCATAACACACCTCTTTCGTCCAATCTAAAATGCTTGGGAGCTCTTGCATTTTTCTCTTGATGTGACTTATTCCTACATCTTTCTGCTGCAACTCTATGATTTTGCTTTCAAGTGAACAACTGATCGTGATCTTGTGTAGTACAGCAGGGTGTAACAAGTTGAATCCATCTTCCAATAATGCTTCTATAGTGTTGCAATAAGACTTTCGACTGAGTGCATCTGCTACTACATTAGCTTTTCCTGGATGGTAGTGCACTTCTAAATTGTAGTCCTTAATTAGTTCTAACCATCTTCGTTGTCTCATGTTCAGCTCTGGTTGGGTAAAGATATACTTGAGACTTTTGTGGTCAGTATATATATGACATACATTGCCCAACAAATAATGTCTCCATATCTTTAATGCATGAACAACTGCTGCAAGTTCTAAATCATGTGTAGGGTAGTTGACTTCATGTTTCCTCAATTGCCGAGAAGCGTATGCAATAACTCTTCCTTCTTGCATAAGCACACACCCCAAACCTATTCCCGATGCATCACAAAATACATCAAAAGGCTTTTCAATGTCTAGTTGTGCTGGCACAGGTGCTGTAGTTAACAGAGTTCTGAGGGTGTGAAAAGCTACTTCACATTCTGGTGTCCATTTGTACTTTTCATCTTTCTGAAGTAGTCTAGTCATGGGCTTAGCTATCTTTGAGAAATCTGGAATGAAACGATGATAATATCCTGCTAACCCTAGAAAACTCCGAACTTCATGAACCGAAGTTGGGGCTTTCCAATCCATGACCTCTTGTACTTTTGATGGGTCTACAGAGATTCCATCTCTTGATAAGATGTGACCTAAGAAAGGTACTTTGCCCAACCAAAATTCACACTTACTAAACTTTGCATATAGCTTATGCTCCCTCAATCTGGATAGGACAATCCTCAGATGCTCTTCATGATCTGACTCATTTTCCGAATAAATCAATATATCATCGATAAACATGACCATAAACTTGTCAAGCTCGGGCATGAATACCGAGTTCATCAGGTACATGAAGTAGGCTGGAGCATTTGTTAGTCTGAAAGACATAACCAAATACTCATACAAGCCGTACCTCGTAGAGAAAGTAGTTTTTGGTATGTCCTCCGGTCTAATCTTTATCTGATGGTAGCCTGATCTCAAGTCAATTTTGGAGAATACCTTTGCCTTTGCTAGCTGATCGAACAAGATGTTAATGTGGGGCAATGGGTATTTGTTCTTGATGGTCACAACATTGAGTGGTCTATAATCTACACACATTCTTAGTGACTTGTCCTTCTTTTTCACAAACAACGCTGGACATCCCCACAGAGATGAGCTAGGTTGGATAAGATCCTTGTCCAATAGATCTTGCAATTGAACCTTAAGTTCCGCTAACTCATTGGGTGGCATTCTATAGGGCCTTCTTGATATGGGTGCCGTACCTGGCACTAACTCAATCTTAAATTCCACCTCCCTATCAGGTGGTAAACCTGGTAATTCCTCTAGAAATACATCCGGAAACTCACAAACCACTGGGATATCGCAAAGTGTGGTGGTTTGGATAGCACAAGCTAAATGTTGGAGTTCAAAATTGCGAGAGAGTGGTACTAGAAAAGCATTCCCTCCCATGGGTTCTCTCAACATAATAGTATGGGTGCTGGTGTCAATGAGAACACCATGATCCTTCATCCAATTCATTCCTAAGATTACGCTTGTCGATAACCCGGGCAATATTATCAAATCCGTTGTATACTCCCTCCCTTGTATAGAGATGAGCACATTTTTGACTATCTTATTTGTAGCAATAGTTGCCCCTGCTAAACTTATATTATAACCCCCTTTGCTTACTTCAATTATTTATTGATCATGTCTAGATGCAAATGCTTGACTCATAAATGAATGAGAAGCTCTCGAATCAAATAAAACAACAGCGGGATGCTTGTTGACGAGAAACATACCAGCCGTGACAACTTCTCCAGTGGGCACTTCCTCAACAACGGTATAATGCACGTATCCTAGACATGCCCTTGTGTTCACCTGCCTCTAATTGTTCTGATTTAGGTTGCCATTCTTCTTGGAGTGGGGGCATTCCTTGGCCCAATGACCCAGTTGATTATAGTTGAAACATGGCTGATTGTTCCTAGGTCCTATGGAGCTCCCCTGACTGCCAGTCCCTTTTGGTAAGGCAATAGTGAATGCCTTACGGAATGGTTTCTGAGGTCTGCTGTTCTGAGCTTTAGGTGATGGAGGCCTAAACTTGGGTGCAGGTGGATGGAATTGTGGCCTAGCTATGATAGGTACTCTTGCCTATGACAATCCGGAGGCACCTGCCTCATATGCCCTCTTGCGACCCTTAGCAACAACATGCATGTTATTATGGTTTTCTTGGGTCAAGGCATCACTAATAAACTCATTGTATGTGGCGCACCTAGAATTGGCCATGGTCTTCATCAGTTTGGTACCCAGACCCTGCTTGAAGCTCTCTATCTTCTTCTCCTCAGTATCCACAAAACCAGGAGCATATCTGGACAGGTTGTTGAATACGTGCATATATTCTGTGAGGGTCTTCGTTCCTTGAGTGAGCCTCATAAATTCAGCCGCTTTCATGCGCATTAGGCCTAGGGGAATATGATGTCCCCTAAAAGCTAGCTTGAACAGCTCCCATGTCACTCATGCATTAGCAGGTAGAGATGACAAGAAATGTGTCCACCAAATTCTTGCTGGTCCTTGTAGCTGATGAGAAGCATACTTAGCTTTCAGATGCTCGGTGACCCTTAGCAGACGAAACTTCTGCTCAATGGTGTTGAGCCACTCATCAGCCTGTAGTGGTTCCTTAGCCACCTTGAAGATAGGAGGCTTTGTATCCAGAAACTCCTTGAACGTACTGTGCTGATTTGGCTCGGCCCCTTGTTGATGTGGTTGGTGATGAGCGGTGTTCTGCGCAATGAGGCGCGGAGCTTCTTCCATTGTCCTTTGGCTCCCCAAGAACTGAGCAAAGAACTCCTGAGCGGACAGCGGCGATAGTGGTGGTAAGTCATCACCATTGCCATCATGGCTGCTACTAGCTCCTGCACGGGTGCGCGTCATCTGCGAAGTTACAACAATAAGCGATTATTGGTTGATGCCACAAGATTGCAGATGAATTATAATCATGCCAAACTAAAATTACTGGAGACAAATCTCAAATTCATACAATAAAAACAGAGGCATAATAATCCATTCTCGCAACATGACACCACCAATTTGACCGCTCATCGGACTCATAGCACATTAATATCCAAATCATGAGCTCAGATAGATCAACTAGAATAGAGTTTTAACCGAACGTGTGATAGTCATGCAAATAACAACATTACATGATAGTTCAAATCACCAACACCAAACTCAAACTACAAGTTCATTACATAACCAACGATGATACATTAAGTACTTATACTAAGAACTACACGGTCTAATCTTCGTCATGATCACTATTGAGGTCAGAGATAGGATCATCTTCTTCCTTAGGCTCCACCTCTTCCTCTTCCTCATCATCATCTTCTTCCATATTTGGACCATCTTCTTCCCCATCAAGGATAGGGTTCAGCTGGTTGTTCAAATAGTGCACTTCATGCTGAAGGCTCATTACTTGAAGTTGAGCTTGTGCAAGCTGCTGACGTAGGCCCCTTTCAGCACGATCCTGAGCGTGGCTCATGTCACGGTGCCTATCTCGCTCTATCCTTATGTTAGCGACACAATTTTCTGTTGCATCACGCTGACGTCTAGCTGTGGACACCTCCGCACGGGCGGTCTCCAACTGCTCCCGTAGTCCTACAAGTACTACTTGATCATTGGCTCTAGCTTCTTGAGCTGCTGCCGTCTGCTGATCCACTTGCTCCATTTGGGCATGAAGAGTGCCCAAAGCTGCATAGGCTTGGTCAGATTCCCATCGGGCTTTACTTGCAGCTTTCTTTTGCTTGCGCACACACTTCTTGAGCTTGTTTTGCGCGGCTTCAGCTCTCATGAGTTTGTCCATGCAGGTGGTGTATGATTCCTGCCAGAAATCCCTAGTGTCCTGGCGTGCACAAAACATCTTCATCACCGCAAACATTACACTCATGGAGGGACTAGAGCTATCTGCATGCTCATCCCGATCTCTGATCAAAGCATTTTGGCTACGTTGTTCCCAATTTGTGGTGGATGGATCCACCCAAGGAAACATACTCGCTGCACTACTAGTGAGTGCATCCCCATGCTGTTGGCAGATCTGCCTCAAAACCTCAAAGGCCACAACTTGGGCAGCCTCCTAAGGACTCTTCCCTTCCGATTCTGCCTTCCACTCCTACCAGAAAGGCGGTTGTGTGTAGGCTGGTATAGTGAGCCGCACCTCGTACCATGGCTGTCCTTCCATGTACTCTTCAATTCAATGATACAGGGGTAGTTCATGGTACCCCGCAAAGTGCAGAACTCTCCACAAGAGGGTAGGTGTTCCGAAAACCATCAGGAAATTCTCACATCCGATGGGTGCTGCCATCTGTACCATCAACATGTACATTTTATGAGACAAGGCCATAATGGATAAGAGTTACATAACCAAGTAAGAAATTTATAAGGGGAGGAATAATGTAATTATGTGAATGGTAATTATCATGATGCATGCTCGTTCTGTATGTCGTCACAAACTTAGGAAAAATTTGTTTCTAACGGTAGACACGGTGGCATACACACGTTCTCTCATATATAGTGTAACTAGTCGAACTACACATTTCGTTGTTAGTGTACCTGCATAAAATTTCATTTCAGCCCAAACTCATAATAAAATATGCAGAATGTAATTTAAATACTTCCATATATGTATAGCCATACATATACTTCCGTATCAAGCTACCCAATAATAATTTAAACCCACAATTAAATACATACCATATACACATGCAAGCATGCATACATAGTCGTACCAAAGCTAACTCTCCCCGACCACACGCTCACATCTTGCGGTCATACACTCATCATCTTACCTTGGCGTAGAGGCATTTGATCCATACATTACCATTCAAGTGAATGGCATCCATACAATAGCATACCGTATGGACGACAAAGTAAAAACCCCCATGTTAGTACTTAAATAGCCACCTAATAGTCCTTAATTTGGGCATAAGGAAAGTGATCATTGGCACACTTTAGATTTCAAATACCTATTTATATAGCTATTAGTTGCTAGAGAAGGGTTTTTGGAAAACAAAAACTTTTGTTTTAAATACACATGTGACAATTAACATTGAATCTTGCTCTGATGCCAGCTGTCGCAGAACCGACCAATTTATAAGAGTACAAGTACAATGGCAGCCCACAAGCTGTCGCACTATCATACTTGAACCCATATAAACTCGGTAGTCCATCGAGTACCATGACGGGTCTCGATAAACGATTTACAACAACCAAGATTGTACATGATTCAACGTACATATCACATATTACATAAAGTTCACAGATACATTTTCATCATCAGAGTATGAAACCAAGTTATTACAAACCGAGTTTTATAGATAAAAGCGGAAGCAAATTAAGTTTGAAAGTAAAGTTGCCAACATAGTTTAGTACAGTGCCAAGTAGGATCACAATCCACAAAAGCAAGGATAGGGATTAATAAAGAAGCCTGCCCAAGGCTTACTCCTCATCCACAGTGGGATAGAAGCAACTCTTGCAATAACCATGATACACAGTGCCATCTACAACAATGGGAAATAAAACCCTGAGTACGAGAAGGTACTCAGCTAGACTTACCCGTCATAAATCAGAAATAAATTGACTCCAAGGATTATGCAAGGCTGTATAAGTGGTGATAGCTTGACAACATTTTGCATAAAAGCAATTGACTTAGTTGTACACTTCTGATCCCTTTATCAAGTTAATTATAACTATCCATCTCTAGATTAGCAACTATCATATGCCAAACATGTGGTATATCCATTTAAAAGCATACAATAGTAACCATAGCAGGTATTGTAATTCCATATTCATCCGAACCATCATGTTCCATAACACAGTTACTACGATGTTGGAGCTAGCCAAGTTTCTCACTATTCGGGAGAGACGGTGTCGGGGACCTAATACCAGGATACCCCAGAAGGTGGAACCAATAACCACCGAACGTGAAAAACTTCTGGACGCATAAAGGCGTCGTGTCATCCCTTGTTTGAGTGACAGGAGTTCTGTTCCGCCTCGCCCGACACCTTTGGGACGGGCTCGGTCTCGCCCGAGGGCCGAGGGATAAACTCCGTCTCGCCCGACTCCTTTAGGGCGGGCTCGGTCTCGCCCGAGGGCTGAGGGATGAATTCTGTCTCGCCCGATCCAGGAGGGACGGGGTCAGCCTCACCCGATGCCTTTGTGAGATAACCCTGCCTCGCCCAAAGGCTCAAGGCTAATCTCCGTCTCGCCCGATGCCTTTAGGGCAGGCTCGGTCTCGCCCGAGGGCTGAGGGATGGATTCCGCCTCGCCCGATCCCAGAGGGGTAGGGTTAGTCTCACCCAAGAGATAGGGATTGGTCTCTGTCTCACCCGACGGCCAAGAACGAGCCTCGCCCTGATCGATATCTATCCCTCGTAATGATGGGTACAGGACGAGACAAGACGTTCGGGTCAACCATGGCTCCAAGGACCATACCCTGCGCCCTGGCAGGAAAAGGACTACTAGGGAACGACAGGACTGATGCTTTAGACCCTTCCGGGCGCCGCAGAACCCAAAAGGCATTATAGGTGCGTGCACCTCGCCCTGTAGAGTTGTAGGCGCCGCCTTCAGCTCTGAGACACAGAACCCGACGAAGATATATGACAACCGCTATGCTCCAGGAAAGGATTTGCTATCTCCATGAACGACGGGTATTCTGTCACCACGCTGTGGACCCGGGGGAGCGGCGCCCGCTTCTCGACCCCCTAGGTCCTCCCAGTCAGAAGGCCTTGGCCACAGCGCTACACCAGACCTTGACCTTGCATTCTCCCAACAAGGAATCATGGGAACTAGAAGGCGTGCGGAGCAAGGCTGGGGGAGGCTCATAAGTCAAAATCACTGTACTATAGCCTATACCCTACGCAGGGCAGCATTCTGTGACTAACCTGACATCCTACAGAGACATCGACAACATTGTAAGCACTTATCTTCCTTCGCACTCATCAGAATGGAGGACCTGACCAGGTAGACGTGAGCCATAAGACTAAGTAGAGTACGCATCCTGGAGCCCTCACCCTTGTAAAGCCAGCCCCTTTATCTATAAAAGGGGATGCGCTCCCTCCATCAAGGGGGGACCCAAAAAACAATAGAACGCACTCATATACACATGTTCAAGTGGCTACGAAGCTCTTGACCACCTTTCAATCCTTCCATCAGAGACTTGGGACCAGTCCCTCTCTCGACAGTTTGTACCCCTTACTACAGATCGTTCACGGTGCTAATAATATAAGCAGCAGCAAACTAGACGTAGGGACGTTTCGCCCGAACTAGTATAAATCCTGTGTCCTTTAGCGCACCATCCGAGCCTAACGCGCATTACTATAAATTTACTTGCTGGTGCTTGTACGAAACACCGACAGTTGGCACGCCAGGTAGGGGTTTGCGCGTTCCAAATCAGGTCTCGGATGGCCACCCACGCAATCACCTAGGCCCCGGGCGCACATGTGTGTTTTGGTGACCTGGATTTCATCATCATAGTAGGAGGAAAGCTGGCGCTTACTCACTCAGCCGCCCCATCTCCCCCTTCCATCAACCTCAGCCGTCTCAGGCTTGAGGGCCCACCGGGCAACTCCCGGGGAGTCCCGTCACCCAAGGAGGCCTCTCACAATGCCACCATGTGCCCGGAAGGGTCCATATGGAGCGCCCCGACAGCGTTTCCGTTCGGTCTCTGCAACGCTGCGGCGACCGCTGGCCGCCTTTTGGCGCTACGTGTGGTTCAATCACCCACAGACATCGAGTTCGTAGGGGCGATTGAGCGGGATACGGAGACCCTCTACGAGCTCCTCAACGAGGAGCCTGTATCGCTCTCTAGCTCAGATTCTAGTAGGGGGAGCCACCACCCTTCCTGGGAATGCTTCATGACGCAGACCCCTGAGGG
Organism: Miscanthus floridulus; assembly: GCF_019320115.1. Lineage (NCBI taxonomy): Eukaryota > Viridiplantae > Streptophyta > Magnoliopsida > Poales > Poaceae > Miscanthus > Miscanthus floridulus. Next base: position 81,545,865 of record NC_089583.1, read on the forward strand.
TCACGTCGAAAGCGCCTCCAGGGAAGAGGCTACCCCTACAAACAATCCTGACAGCAGATCTGGGGAAGAGAGGACAGCCCCATCTTACCTAAGGATAGAGCAGTTGAGGGCCCGACAGCAAGAGATCGATGAGGCTGGGCAAGGGCTCATCCAGGAATATGCGGACATCAATCGCGAGATTGAACGCCGCAAAGACGGGGGGCGCGCGCGCGCCACAGCCCGCACCGTACATCAAAGGATCCTCACCGACGATGGGGCCTTTCCTCACTTTGCCCGAGCCAGCCAGAACATCGCCGCAGCAACCGCCTTGCTGCATGGCCTTCCGGAGGCCACGACATCCGAGGATCAACACGCTTATCGGGAGATTCGCACGTTGCTCGAGCGTGCAGCAGCGCAGCAGGCGGAAAGTTCGTTGTCTCGACGATGCGAACCCGACACCAGCCAGCGCGCGCCCTCAGTGCGCCCCACCAAGGACGCCTCCGTACACCAAACACCACCAGCCGGAGGGCATCCCTCCGCCGTCCCAGTACATCAACGCCTCGGCCGTGGCCGCGACGTACGCAGCATCATCGACGCCCGGAGACGTGCCCACGGCGACGATGGAGAAGCAGCGTGCCATGGCTATCATCCCCGACGTGGCAGGCGCTACAACAGCAACGAGGACCGAAGCCCGAGCCTCATCCTACCAGGCCCTCAGGCCTTTGGCCGCCACATCCTCAACGCTGCGTTCCCCCTAAGGTATTGACCGCCTACGAACATTCCTAAATATTCTGGCGAAACAAATCCCGGGCTTTGGCTCAAAGACTATCGGCTTGCATGTCAGGCCGGTGGTGCGAGTGATGATAACTTCATTATTTGCAATCTCCCGCTGTTCTTGGCTGACTCGGCACGAGCATGGCTGGAGCACCTACCGTCCAATGCTATTCAGAGTTGGGCGGATCTAACTGAGATCTTCGTGGGTAATTTCCAGGGCACGTACAAACACCCTGGAAACCCATGGGACCTCAAGAACTGCCGTCAGAAGGTTGATGAAACCCTCCGCGGGTACATCCGGCGCTTCTCCCAATAGTGCAACAAGCTCCCAAACATTGCCGACGCCGATGTGATAGGAGCCTTTCTGTCCGGGACGACCTGCGAATCCCTGGTCCACAAGCTAGGACGTAGGGGCCCGCGAACTACCAAGGAACTTCTAGACATCGCCACCAGTCATGCCTCTGGAGAGGAGGCGGTCGGAGCCATCTTTGATCGCTCCGACGGAAAGACAAGGCGGGACAAGGATGCCAGCGAAGGCACCTCCAACCATCCCGCCAAAGGGAAAAATAAGAAGGAACGGCGCGACAACTCACTCGTTGCCGCTGCCGACCGCAAAGGTGGCCGGAAGCCCGCGGAGGGCACTCCGAACCACTTCGAGAAAATGCTCGAGGGGCCATGCCCAAGCCATGCCTTCCCGGCCAAGCACCTATACAAGGAATGCAGCCTTATGCGCAAATACTTGGCCGAGGGCCTGAACAAGGGGGAGCAGGGGAAGGAGCCTATTCCCACCACTGACGACACGGAGGAGAAGGACGACGCCTTTCCAACGCCGACCGGTGCCCTCATGATCTTCGGAGGATCAGCGGCCTATGACTCCAGGCGCCGCCAGAAGGTCGCACGTAGAGAGGTCTATACCGCTGGACCGGCCATGCCAGCTTTTCTCCGGTGGTCGGAATCCACCATAACCTTCGACTGGACCGACCATCCGGATGCCATCCAACACCCAGGAAGGTATCCGCTTGTCGTCGACCCGATCGTCGGTCCAAAGCGGCTCACCAAGGTATTGATGGATGGGGGCAGCGGCCTCAACATCATGTATGCCCAGACGCTTGACGAGATGGGCGTCGACCGAACGCACCTCCGTCCCGTCCAAGCACCTTTCCATGGCGTCATGCCTGGAAGGCAAGCCGTGCCACTAGGGCAGATTGACCTGCCCATCACTTTTGGGGATCGATCCAACTACCAGACTGAGACCCTCACCTTCGATGTAGTAGGATTCTCGGGGACTTTCCACACCATTTTGGGGCGACCATGTTACGTGAAGTTCATGGCCGTACCCAATTACACGTACCTGAAGCTGAAGATGCCGGGCCCCCGTGGGGTCATCACCATCGGCACCTCCTTCCAGCGCACTTACGAGTGCGAGGTCGAATGCTGCGGACACGCATCTGCGGTCATCGCATCCGAAGAGCTCGCCACCCTCAGGGAGGAGGTCATTGAAGGGACACCCGATGCAAAGAAGTCGTCCGGATCGTTCGAATCGGCAGAGGGCTCCAGGGACGTCCTCTTGGATCCCAGTAGCTCCGAGGGCAAAAAAGTCCGAATCAGGACCGCGCTCTCCTCCACATAGGAAAGCGCGCTCGTCGACTTCCTCCGCGCCAATAAGGACATCTTTGCGTGGAAACCCTCGGATATGCCGGGCTTCCCGAGGGAGGTCGCCGAGCATACTCTCCAAATCCTCCCGGGCTCCAAGCCAGTGAAACAACGCCTACGCCGCTTCGATGAGGAGAAACGCAGGGCCATCGGCGAGGAGATAGCCAAACTACTAGCTGTAGGATTCATTAAGGAAGTATACCACCCAGAGTGGTTAGCAAATCCTGTTCTTGTCCAAAAAAAGAGCAGGAAATGGAGAATGTGTGTTGATTATACTGCCCTCAACAAAGCGTGTCCAAAGGATCCGTTTCCTTTGCCACGAATAGACCAAATAGTCAATTCCACCTCGGGGTGCGAAACCCTCTGCTTCCTTGACACATACTCAGGCTACCATCAAATCACGATGAAAGAATCCGACCAGCTCGCGACATCTTTTATCACGCCCTTCGGATCATTTTGCTACATTTCAATGCCGTTCGGTCTGAAGAACGCTGGGGCAACGTACCAGCGCTGTATGCTTAGTTGCTTCGGAGACCTCATTGGGCGAACCGTTGAGGCCTATGTCGACGACATCGTATTCAAATCCAAGCAGGCTGACCACCTTGTCACCGACCTTGAACGCACCTTTGCGAAACTCCGGGCGAACGGCATCAAGCTCAATCCCGAAAAATGTGTTTTTGGGGTCCCGAGGGGCATGCTGCTCGGCTTCATCATCTCCGAGCGTGGCATCGAAGCCAACCCAGAGAAGATATCAGCCATCATGTGGATGGGCCCGATCCAAAACATAAAGGGGGTTCAGCGGATCATAGGGTGCCTTACCGCCCTCAGCCAATTCATTTCATGCCTCGGCGAACAAGGACTCCCCCTTTATCGACTCCTAAAGAAAACTGACCGCTTCGAGTGGACAGCCGAGGCTCAGGAGGCGCTTGACATGGTTAAAAGATTTTTAACTAAGCCGCTGGTCCTAGTTCCTCCATGTGATGGAGAATCCCTCCTACTATATATATCGGCCACCACCCAAGTGGTTAGCTCCGCCTTAATAGTAGAGCGAGAGGAAGAGGGGCACGCCTTCAAGGTGCAGCGCCCTGTATATTTCATCAGCGAGGTGCTACCCGACTCTAAAACCCGCTACTCCCAGATCCAGAAACTCCTCTACACCGTCCTCATCACAAAAAGGAAGCTATGTCACTACTTCGAGTCACACCCCGTGACAGTGGTGACGTCATTCCCCCTTGGCGAGGTCGTTCGTAGCCATGACGCTACGGGAAGAACCACAAAGTGGGCACTCGAACTGATGGATCAGGGCATTTCTTATGTCCCCCGAACGGTGATCAAATCTCAGGCACTAGCTGACTTCATCGCAGAGTGGACCGAGGTCCAGATGCCACCAGCAGCCGTCGATCAAGAGTACTGGATAATGTACTTCGACGGATCGCTGATGAAGAAAGGCGCCGGAGCAGGACTAGTCTTTGTATCCCCCCTCGGGGTCCACATGAGGTACATGGTTCGGCTTCATTTTCCCTCATCAAACAATACTGCAGAATACGAAGCGCTCATCAATGGCCTACGAATCGCCATTGAGCTAGGCATCCGACGCCTCGATGTTAGGGGTGACTCTCAGCTGGTCGTCAACCAGGTCATGAAAGAATTAGGCTGCCATGATACCAAGATGGAGGTGTACTGTCAAGAGGTCCGACGTCTGGAGGACAAATTCGACGGCCTCAAACTCAATCATATCCCCAGGCGCCTCAATGAAGCGGCCGACACGCTCGCAAAAGCAGCATCCAGCCGAGAGCCAGTTCCAACAGGCGTCTTTGCCAGTGATCAACGCAAACCCTCGGTACGCTACGCGAGGTCGGAACAAGCCGACAATGGCCCTTCTAGTCTGACCCCCAAGGCCAATCCGCCAACTGTTCCTCCCGACCCCGAGGTCATGGAGCTTGAAGAAGACCCAGCAATGGAGTCCGATCCTCCCAATGACTGGAGAACACTTTACCTCGACTATCTCCTCCACGACGTGCTGCCGACCGACAAGATTAAAGCCCGATGGCTCGCACGACACGCCAAATCCTTCGTTCTTGTAGAGGGCGAACTCTACAAACGAAGTCACATCGGAATTCTGCAACTCTGTATCCCTGGCGAACAGGGAAAACTTCTACTGAGCGACATCCACGGTGGAGCATGCGGTCACCATGCCGCACCAAGAACCTTGGTTGGGAATGCATTCCGACAAGGTTTCTATTGGCCCACCGCAGTAGCCGATGCCGAGCAAATTGTACGCACCTGCGAAGGGTGTCAATACTACGCTCGGCAAACACACCTCCTGGCCCAGGCTCTCCAGATGATCCCCATCACGTGGCCCTTCACGGTCTGGGGGCTCAACCTGGTTGGGCCACTTAAAAAGGCGCCTGGGGGCTTTACCCACCTGCTTGTCACCGTAGACAAGTTTACAAAATGGATTGAAGCTCGGCCAATATCCACAATCAAATCCGAGCAAGCTGTGCTGTTCTTTCTCGACATCATCCATCGCTTTGGAGTACCGAACTCCATCATCACAGACAACGGCACGTAGTTTACCGGTAGGAAATTTGTTCGCTTCTGTGATGAACAACACATCCGAATCGATTGGGCAGCCATCGCGCACCCCCGGACGAACGGGCAGGTCGAGCGCGCAAATGGCATGCTTCTTCAAGGCCTCAAACCCAGAATTTTCAACCGGTTGAACAAGTTCGGCGCACGTTGGCTCGCTGAGCTCCTGGCTGTGCTCTGGAGCCTAAGGACGACTCCTAGCCGGGCCACCGGCTACACACCCTTCTTCATGATCTACGGTTCCGAGGCCGTTCTCCCGATGGACCTCGACTATGGAGCACCAAGAATCAGAGCATATGATGAACAGGGAGCCGAGGCATCTCACCAAGACGCCATGGACCAGCTGGATGAGGCCCACGACATCGCCCTCCTCCGTTCAGCTAAGTACCAGCAAGCGTTATGGCGGTACCACAGCCGATGGGTGCGGGGTCAAGCCTTCAACGTCGGAGACCTCGTCCTCCGTCTTGTGCAGAGCAACAAGGATCGCCACAAACTCTCCCCGCCCTGGGAAGGGCCCTACATCATTGCGGAAATACTTCGCCCAGGCGCCTACCGGTTGAAAACCATCAAAGGCGAGGTCTTCACCAATGCCTGGAACATTGAGCAGCTACGTCGTTTCTATCCTTAAAATAAGCTTACACTTTTCCTTATCAGTTTTTGCCTTAACAGAACCCCGATCCTTAGTGACTTCCGACCCCTGCAAATCGCGAGGGGTCAGACCTCACTCGGGGGCTGGCATGTGATCGTAACATATGTCATGTGTAATACAAGTATTATGTCATGTGTAATACAAGTATTACGCTTGCAAAAAATCCCTGTGTTATACTTACAAACATTCTCTAAGTTTTCCATTCACCTCATAAACAAGTCTCGAGGGCTAAGATCTTGGGAACCAATTCTGAATACAACTGGTAAGACTGTGAGACACCCACGCCCCAGCGGCTGCAACCTCTTTGCTCACCAGTTCAATTAGAATTAGTTCGCCCACGTTCCTAGCTTCCTATGACTTAGACCATGAGAAGAGTTGGAAAGCGCTAAAATTGTTCCTACAGAAGGGAGAAAGATAAAAAAATGGCTTGCCATAAGCAAAGGATGTAATTTTTTGCACAAATTCACCACTTACAAAGTGATGTCATTACAAAAAGGAACAATATACTCAAAGGACTATTTACTCGGGGGCTTCCCCACAATGTTATTTCATTACAGTCTCGGCTCAGCTCTACCCCAAGTGCTACTGCGGTCGCCACACCACGCTCTCCATCGGTGATGCCCGGGGCATGTACACAGGCCAGCTCGTCTACTGTGGTCGCCGTGCCACGCTCTCCATCGGCGACATCTTCGCTGGATCCTCGAAGGTGCCACCATCTACGATGCCTCCACCGGAGCGTCCGGGGACTACGCCAGCATCGTCAGCCGCAACCCTAGCAGCGACGCCACCGCCATGGCGTCTGGGGACTACGCCATCATCCCCAACCATAACCCTGACAACGGCGTATAGGCAGGAAACGCCTCCCACCAAGGGAGGAGCACAGCGAACGACGGCGCAGTCAACGACGTACGACGCCCACCAACGCCATTTTTCCTTCAGCAGCAGCAACTCCTCAGCAAGGGCCGCGCGCACCATCTCACCTACATTGGATAACCTCCGGCTCGACATCACCAGACTCACGAGCAAGTTTGTAAGTTCTCTATCTCTCTCTGGCATTACTCTTCCTCACTCAGGAACTGCCGTGACGCACGGACGCGTTCGGCGGAAAGGAAGAAGAAGGAGAGATAGCGGCTCGGAGGCAGAAGGGGAGGTGGGATGAGAACTCCTCTCCCCCTCCCTACTTAAAGAGGAGGCGCTGTAACTAAGGAAAGGCAAAAGGTTGGACAAAAAACCCTCTCCCTTCCCCTTTTTTAAATACGCAATCAATGCTGATTGATATCTGAGGGGACGCGCCAGAACTGACGGGACGAACCCCGGTCTATGAGGCGTCCCTCTTTGGTCAAACTGAACACTGCCTAGGTATGGCCCGCCACTGACCTGCTCCAGACGCGGTGATTAAGGCACCCACATAGGCAGACAACTTTTTGCCTCCCCATGTAGGACCACGGACGACCCGATGACGGGACCTTTCAGATCTCCTGGGTCGGCCGTTTGGCCCAGAAGACACGACGAACGAACGACCAAAGAAAGATAAGCTTCTCAGCTTTCTCACTTTATGCGTTAAAATTCGTTCGCAAGTTTCCGACCCCGTCAAACAGCGGGGACGCGAACATCACTCAGGGGCTGCCGAGGATGACTACCAGTCTAGACATCCTCTTCACCCGACCCCTCTGTACGCTTGAAACTAAGGGCGCGACATACAGGCACAAAGCTTTTAGTAAAACTAGACGAACTAGCAAACCCTACGCCCCGATAGCTACGGTGTTTCTGTTCACCAGAAAAATCATACTCAACGCCCCTCGCGTCTCTAGTTTTGACGTCTGCCTTCTCAAAGAAGGGATCGGAGGGGTCCGCCTATAGAGTCTCCCCCAAAGGAAGAGCTGTCAGGTTGCCCAAGTTAATCGAACGGCTCAGATTGTCACCGAGACACAAAAACAAAGAATAGCAATTCTTACGTAGGTTATTCCAACCTCGTCACAAACATCAGGGCCCGGACCCATCTGGTAGGAGCTTTTCCGCCACTCATACCACCAAGGTAACGTTACCGACCCCGCCTTTATTTTCAATTAAATCTTGCATTCAAAACATTACATATGCAGAACATTGCATCCCAACGATTCGTGTTGCACCACGAAACGGCTGTCGCCTCATTCGATATAGGCAACCACAGGCTGAGGTTCGAAGGTCGGCCCACGAAGGGCTCGAGGCCGCCTCACGCCGAACAGAGCCAGGGAGAGATAACCGAGACGAGCCCCAGCGGCCCTGCCCAACCCCGCTCAGAAGCGAACCAGGACGTCTCGACCTTCTCTCGTTCGATTCTAACCTCGAGCCAAACCCACAGAATCTCCATCGAGGAGAGGCCACCGGGCCCCCTGAGCTTATCGAACGACTCAGGCATCTGGCGGGAGGCGGGTTAAGAAGTTGTGGAGTGCCACCAGAGGGCTCTGCCGACCCCATCAGCAAATGATGGACCCGGATTCCACACGAACGTACCCGTTAGCGAGCTCGTTGAGCGCGGTACTCAAGCCATCGAGGCAAGTGTCGTTCACTCAGCCCCTCCGATTGCGAAAACTGAGGATGGGGTAACACGCAAATAACGGCCAACCCCTATCAGACCCTGACAAGGCTTGGGGGCTCGGGCCAAACAATACAGGGTCACAGGTTCAGAGGCCCCACCTTGTCGAGCCCATAGAGTCCCCAGTTGGGATTTCTATTGGAAGACAGGGCAGGGAATATTGTGATGACATCCATTGTCACCAGAACCACGATTCCAATCTCCAGTAACACCCGACCCCAGCAAGTGCGGGGGTCAGACCTTACTCGGGGGCTGTTAAGGTACAGCTACCTCCTCTCCTTCTTTTGGAACGATCTCCTCGCATTATAATCAGCGGCATAATTCAGGGGAACATATTGGTAAGATCGTAAAAAACAAAATTAAGACGCAAAAGCACAAAAGGCGTCCAGACTCGAAAAGTACCGACACTTGTCCACATATTACATATAAGTTGTTCTCAAAATTGTTCAATTAATTACTCCCACGGAGGGAGAACCATCTCTTTCAGATTGTCTGCTAGGTTCTTCGCAAGGGGAGCGACCATCTTCTCCATTTCCTCTAGTTCTTCATCCTCGTAGGTGGACGAAAAGCCTTCGCTCATCACCTTTAGGTTTATTTCCTTCTCGTAATGGGCGTGGGCGACGGTGAAGGCCTGGGTAATCCCGGCGTGAAAGGCACTCTCCTCAAGTTGGCCCACCCGAGCCGTGATACCTCCGACACGAGCCGCGAGCGGGCTGGTCTCCACTGGCTCCATCACATTCAGGGCATTAAGGACCACCCCGACCGCAGCTTGTAGAAGATCATGCTCATTGCTCTCAACCTGGAGGGCCCTTCGCGTATAGGCAGCCTCTTTCTCCAGCTTGGTGGAGACATTCTCAGCACTCAACCTTCCCTTCACCGCGTCACCAAGCTCCGCCCGGAGAGAGTGGACCACCTCGACGTCCTCGTCCACCTTCTACTGGAGGGCCGCGGCCCTACTCTCAGCCTTCCGCCGGAGGTCACGCTCCATCTCCAGCTCCTTCAGGACTTCACCGGCCTTCTCATTGGCCGCGGCATTCCTCTGCAGCAGCTCGTCTCGCTCTTTTTGGAGTCTGGTAATCTCCTCTCCATCCAGCTTAGACCTCGCCGACAGGTCCTCAAACATCCCGTGCGCCTCCTCCGCATCCTGACGCGCCTAGGCCTCCCGCTCCTGGACGGTAGCAAGCTGGGCGGCCATGTCTGCTCGCAGCCGGGCCTCCTCGGAGAGGCGATCCCGCTCCGCCTTCTGCTCACGGAGGAATTGGGATTTTTTCTGGCTACAAGCAACAAGAACCTGAGGAGGAAGAAGACTGATATCAGAAATACGAAAACACAAAAACATACGAAGAAAGAAGAAAGCCCAGAAAGTACCTGAGTGGTAGGGATAACGATCTCACGGAGGGCTCCTCTGGCCTGGTCCAGGGCGTTCAGCATGGTCGAGATCCCGATGTCAAGACCCTCCCGCTCCATGCTCTCGGAATGATCATCGAGCGAGAAAAGAGTCGACGACGGGTCCTGAGCGACAATCCACTAGAGCGGCGGCTCCCCCCGCACAGGGGAGCGGCTTCCTCCCGATAAAGGGGCCGGTGGCGGCTCCCTCCTAACCCTATGCGGCACCACTGCCGCACTCGAGGACACTCCAGCTGGACCCTCCTCCATCTGGGTGCCTGGCGGCGCGGATTGCACCATGCCCTCGGGTGCCACCATGACCGCGCCCGGCTAATCCTGGCTTGGCGCAGTCACGATCACCTTCATCGGCGGTATGCGGTCCTCGGCCGGCTGTTCCACGCCCGCCACGGAAGAGACCGCTCGCTCAGTAACCTCCATGGGCGTGGGAGCCACCATGGACGCCGTCGGTTCGGCCAACACGGCCTCGACATCGGCACCACTCCTGCCCGAAATAGGGGTGACTCCAGGCGATGCCGTCTGTCCCACTTGAAGGGCGAGACTCTTCTTGGGCGCCAGCCCTAGGGGGTGACCCATCCGCAAGAACCTACGCAAAGGTAATAACCGTTAAGTCAAAATAAAAATGGAAAAAGGATGAAAACAGAGGAGTCAAGAGCTTACGTTGACGTCCTCGGCCGGCGGAAGCGTTTTGGGGATGGATCCCCAGATCCCTGCCCTGACTTGTCCGGACGGGACCGTTTCATGCCTACCCCCTGCTCCGGGGCAGGGGGGTTCATCTCATCGGGCACGGCGCCAGAGTCGCTCCCCTCCATCGTCTCGTTGGGCGCAGCACCGGAGCCATCCCCCTCCATCGTCTCATGGGGTGCAGCACCAGAGCTGCTCCCCTCCATCGTCTCACGGGGCACAGCATCGGAGCTGCTCCCCTCCATCACCTCACAGGGCGTGGCATCAGAGCCGGGCGCGGCTCCGGTGCCACCCCCCTCCACGGTCGCCTCGGGGTCGGCGGCAGCAAGCCCGGCGTCCCCCATCCACCGATCCTCGGCCGGCATGCCATGCGAAGCGGCGGACTCGCTGGCCTCCACTGACCTCATCGATTCACTTCCCTCTACATGAAAAGGGAAGGGCCCCTGCACGGGTGGGTGGCCACTTGTCAGCGTTTCCTCATCCTCCAGGACGCCCTAATCCACGTCGACGGCTACCTCGTCGTCGTCGTCGTCATCATCATCATCGTCGTCATCCTCACTACTCACGTCCTCTCCCTGATCCCATGCCTCCTGCTTCAGTCGTTTCGCCTTCTTCATCTCCTCCTTTGCTTTCTTGTCCCGCTTGGCCGCGAGTCGATTCGCCGCCGCCACAACCTTGTCCTTCGGCAGCGGAGCCGGACTATCCTTGAAGACTAGCCCCCTCGGCTAGCCCCAACATTACAAAAGCAAGTATTAAAAAAGGGAGATTCAGGAGAAAGAAAAGAGTGCGGGAGAAGAGGGCTTACGAATTCGAAGAACCTAGGCTCCGGCCGCATTGGAGGATGCCCAGGCACCGGATACACGATGTCGAGGACCCTGCCAGCGGAATCCTTCGTCGGCTCTGTCGCCTCCTTGATGCGCTGCGCCACTTCCGAGTAAGGGAGCGCCTCATCAACAAGCACCGTCCCCTCGTACGATATCCCGGGCATCATCCGATGCAGGGGAAGCACACGCGCCATCAGGGGTGCCACCCTCCTAGCATGGTAGGCACCGATGATCCCTGTCCCCTTTACACCCCGGCCCTTCAGGGCTTGGAGGGTGGAAAGAAGGTCGGTGATGTGTTTCTTATCTTTGGACTGGATGCCCCAGCCCCATGACTCCGGAGCATCCACAATAAGACGTCCGGTGTACTTCGGTAGGGTGGCACTCACATCATCCCTAACATAAAACCACTGCGAATGCCATCCCTTGTTGGATGTCGCCAGACGCATGTATGGGTAACCCTTCGATCGGGTATGGCACAGATGAATGTTGGCACACCCCATCGGCGCGTTCACTTCTTTCCCTCCAATCTTCCTCTTCGACAGACTAATGCTAAAGAAATACCGCCATAGATCAAAATGGGGATCGATCCCCAGGAAACCCTCGCACAGGGCAATAAACGCTGCCATATGCTGAATCCCATTAGGAGTTAGATGCTGCAGCTCTACCTCATAGTAATCTAATAGCCCCTAAAGGAATCTATGCGTGGGTACCCCAAATCCCCGCTCATGGAAGATGGCAAAAGAGACGACATACCCTTTAGGCGGCACCGGCTCACCCTCGTCGCCAGGAAGCAACCACTCCTAGACGGTGGACAGTGGGCATAGAAGGCCACGGTGGACGAGGCCCTCCAGACGTCGGGAGGTGATGCTTGATCTGCCCCACAACTCCATTAAAGCAGTGGGGGGGGGGGGAAGGGCAGGCGCGAGCTTGACGGTGGCTAGAACACGAATGTAGGCTAGTCGACGGTGGCAATGCGGGCGCGAGAGGCTGGAAAGATTGGCGGCGGAGGTTTCAGAACGCAAAGGAAGGGGAGCGAAATACGGAACCCTAGGGGCGAACCGCGCGGTTTTATAAGGGGCGACAGACGCGAGAAGGGCAACCGTCCGCCTCGATCTCTGGGCCTGCCACGCGCGCCACCGCATCACATCGCGGGACACGCGCGCGCAGTCCCTATCCTCTCACCCCAAAAAATCTCGGCGGACGGTTCGCCTTCCCCAAAGTGAATCCGGACTCTCTACCCACCGGGGAAACACAAGCCACAAAGGCCTTTTCTTTTCTCTTTGGCCCACCTAGGGCCCAGAAGCTCGCTGGCCGGCCCGACTAAGAAGGGATCCATGAACGATCCGCAATCAAGGGCAGAAACACCAGTTAGGATAGCCCCGAATCAGTTCCCAGCGAATGGGATGCCACGACCCACTCGGAAAAGCATCCAGTTGATAAAAAACTAAGTCCTTCAGCCTTACCCGCGAAGGGGCCGATACAACCCCCCGGGCGACTCTACTCGAATCACCCGGGGGCTCGGGGGCTACACCCATCGGGTGCGCTCGCGCACACCCTCCAGCAAAGTAACTTTGATGAAATCAAAACACCCTCCAGGCGGTTCTACTCGAATCACCTAGAGGCTTGGGGGCTACTGTCGGGGACCTAATACCAGGATACCCCAGAAGGTGGAACCAATAACCACCGAACGTGAAAAACTTCTGGACGCATAAAGGCGCCGTGTCATCCCTTGTTCGAGTGACAGGAGTTCTGTTCCGCCTCACTCGACACCTTTGGGATAGGCTCGGTGTCGCCCGAGGGCTGAGGGATAAACTCCGTCTCGCCCGACGCCTTTAGGGCGGGCTCGGTCTCGCCCGAGGGCTGAGGGATGAATTCCGTCTCGCCCGATCCTGGAGGGACAGGGTCAGCCTCACCCGATGCCTTTATGAGATAACCCTGCCGCGCCCAAAGGCTCAAGGCTAATCTCTGTCTCGCCCGACGCCTTTAGGGCGGGCTCGGTCTCGCCCGAGGGCTGAGGGATGGATTCCGCCTCGCCCGATCCTGGAGGGGTAGGGTTAGTCTCGCCCAAGAGATAGGGATTGGTCTCTGTCTCACCCGACGGCCAAGAACGAGCCTCGCCCTGATCGATATCTATCCCTCGTAATGATGGGTATAGGACGAGACAAGACGTTTGGGTCAACCATGGCTCCAAGGACCATACCCTATGCCCTGGCAGGAAAAGGACTACCAGGGAATGACAGGACTGATGCTTTAGACCCTTCTGGGCGCCGCAGAACCCAAAAGGCATTACAGGTGCGTGCACCTTGCCCTGTAGAGTTGTAGGCGTCGCCTTTAGCTCTGAGACATGGAACCCGACGAAGATATACGACAACCACTACACTCCAGGAAAGGATTTGCTATCTCCATGAACAATGGGTATTCTGTCACCACGCTGTGGACCCGGGGGAGCGGCGCCCGCTTCCTGACCCCCCAGGTCCTCCTAGTCAGAAGGCCTTGGCCACGGCGCTACACCAGACCCCGACCCCGCATTCTCCCAACAAGGAATCATGGGAACTAGAAGGCGTGCGGAGCAAGGCTGGGGGAGGCTCATAAGTCAAAACCACTGTACTATAGCCCATACCCTGCGCAGGGCAGCATTCTGTGACTAACCTGATATCCTATAGAGACATCGACAACATTGTAAGCACTTATCTTCCTTCGCACTCATCAGAATGGAGGACCTGACCAGGTAGACGTGAGCCATAAGACTAAGTAGAGTACGCATCCTGGAGCCCTCACCCTTGTAAAGCCAGCCCCTTCATCTATAAAAGGGGATGCGCTCCCTCCATCAAGGGGGGACCCAAAAAAACAATAGAACACACTCATATACACACATTCAAGCGGCTACGAAGCTCTTGACCTCCTTTCAATCCTTCCACCAAAGACTTGGGACCAGTCTCTCTCTCGACAGTTTGTACCCCTTACTACAGACCGTTCACGGTGCTAATAACACAAGCAGCAGCAAACTGGACGTAGGGACGTTCCGCCCGAACCAGTATAAATCCTATGTCCTTTAGCGCACCATCCGAGCCTAACACGCATTACTATAAATTTACTTGCTGGTGCTTGTACGAAACACTGACAGACGGCGATTCGAATCGATTTTCAACCAGCTGGGAATTTATTCCTAACACAAACCCAGGCGTACCGCGCGAAGGCATCCTTAGGTCACCTTTGGTACAACTCAGGTACATATTTCGTGGGTCCATACCATGCCGCACAATCTGGGACACCAGATGCCAGGATGTTCAGGCCTAGCCTGCCCTTGGGCTCAGTCTGATCGCCCCCCCGCAAGGAGTGCACAACAGAACGGGGCCCGGCCTGAGTTGAGCTACTCAGCTTCGTGGTTGGAACGAGTTATCCGGCCAGCTAAGTGATATGCATGCGTTCAATCTTGTCAGAAGTTCCAACAATGGCACGGTCCTTGATCGGCATAGACGGAATCTCATGAGTCATCCTACGCATAGACTCCGCCTGGCCTCGATTTTCTTTTACCCCATGGTTCTGTTCCACGATAGCAAATATAGCCAACCGTGCTCCGGTATCCACCTATATCTCGCAGGTGACAGGACATCACCCGACTTCTACCGGTTAAGCATGGCTAAGCATATATTCGATCCTGGACCTATATCGATTAAAGGTAGTATTTCTGGACAAGGAATTTATATGCATCAAGTAGTTCCATTCAACTCCTATAACCTAATGCATCAATCATAAGTACTTAAGTAATCATTTGTAAAATGCTGGGGGACTTAGAATGCTCCGGTGCTTGCCTCGTAGAAAGGAAGTGGGGCGGTGGTCAGGGCACTCTGAAAGCTCTTCAGGATTTTGCTCCTCACCTTCGGGAGCTATGACTTGAGGATTCTCCTGCTGGTCCCCTTCCTCTACTTCGTCGAATTCCAGCAACGTTATTTCTTCCTCCGATCCTAGATGCATGAATATGGCATAAGATATTGCGAATGCATATATGTTAACAAGTGTGGTATGATGATACATGAAAAATGCATTCTTGCAAATATTCTTAACAGCATGTGGTTTAAGTAACAACAAGTGCGTCGCGTTTACTGAGTAGGTGCATATCTCTTCTTGATTATGTAATTAATTACTTCAACAATGCATCTACTATTTCACAAACAGCAGCTACTTGTTTTACTCAAATCTGGAGTTATAATTATTCAAATGCAGTTATCCTGGACTTTCTGGAAAGCTTACAAAATTATCTATAACTCTTATTTAACTCACAAAAGCTAATTCACAACTTATCTTAGCGAAAACAGACAATCATATAAGTGCTGTCCAGAAATTCCAGAGAGCAAGAAATTCAGAAATGCTAACTTTAAACAGTTGTAACTCCTAAACCGTTTGACCTATGGTCCTCAAATTTTAACACAAGACATATGATGAAGTTATCTACAACTTTTTTATTAACCATTTTTACAGCAAACATCATTTTTATCATGCAACTTATCAAACTACAAAATCTGTCCGGAACTATTCCAATTCGCATTATGAAGCAACAATACTTCTACTTCCTATAAGTATTCAAATTATTACAACACAAAGCATACCAATAGTTCAAGCATACCAAAACATTCAAGAACACTTAATGGTAAAGCCAAAACTATTTATTTAAAAGCCTTTATTATTTTTCTTAGATACATAGGTTAAATAATAAACATATACCAGATGTGTATCATAAATTCTCAAAAATTTATAGTGTCTTACTAATGCTACCAAAAGACTACTGTAAAAGTTTCATGAAATTTTATATAGTAAAACATTCTATACAAAAAAGACAAGGCATAAAGGCTTAAAATAGCATAAATAGAAAACCCTAGTGAAAAGTATCAAGCAACAGATTTCCTATTTTTCTTATCATCCTTATGGTACTAGGATAACCTCCAACAAATTTCATGAATATTGGATTCCTAAATAATTTATAAAAATTCCTACAAGGATTACCTATTTATAAAAGAAAAATCTATAACTACAAATCTAAACATGCACTGATCCTCAAATTTTTACCAGAGCTCACACATGTCAAGAATAGCTTACCACCAAAATTTCATAATATTTGGAGCACAAAAACTCTAGATATAAAATAAACAAATTTACATGCATTCAAAAACACATTTCAAATTTCTCGTGTAAGTGTCAAAATCATATTTTTCTTAAATACTACACTTCCTAAGTAACACTACCAAATTTATTTCACAATTTTTGAAGCTATACAACTGGAGATCTAAAAATTACAAAACACATGAAATCTAAAATCAAAATGAACTATCTTAATCCCTACTATCGCTGACCGGTGGGACCCGCAAGTCAGGTGACCCCACACGTAAGTGACCCGAAACAGGGTAGCGGCGCTGTGCGCTTCTAGCGTGACCAGAGCTCGCCGACGGCGAGTTTGCCGATGGTGACATCTTCACGGCATGACCCCTACGACCTCCTAGACCCATTGATCTACTTGGCTGAGACTCTCGACGGAGCTATGCACGGTGGCGGCGCTCATGGCAGCACGACGAGACGAGACGATGGTGGTACACCGGTGGAGGCCACGGCGGCTCAACCTAGAGCTCGGACGAGCATCTATGAACACTGGAGAACCTAGCGCGCAAGCTAGCGTACCAAGAGGTGGACTGTGGTGGCGTGGCCACGACGATGGAGTCGGCGGCGGGGCTCCGGCGAGCTGGCGCACGGTGCTGTAGCTTACTGAGCGCTAGCAACAAGCACTGGTGGAGGCGGCGAGTCACGGGTGGGCTAGTGGAGCTGCTGCGGTGACGGAGGAGCGGTGAGGCATGCTGGTGACCGGCAATGGCGGTGGCGGACACCCGGCGCCGTGGCGGTGGCGTGGACAGGCGAAGGAGAAGCAGAAATTTGGAAAATGAGGGCGCGGCTCAGTGCGGGCAGTGCTGGGGGTGTTAAAGCCAGCCTAGGCCTGGGTTTGCCACGCGGGGCAGGACGCCGGCGATGCGCGGCCGCTGTGGACCTCCACGCGGCACGCGATGCCTGAAGCTGGTCGGCCACTGAACGACGTCTTTCAGTTCATTAGAAAACGCGATGGCCACCTGACAGCGAGTTTTAACGAAGATCAAACTTCTAATCTGTGGAGTATTAGCGCTCATAGTCTAAATCAAATTTGTAGCTCAATGTACCAGCTCCAATTCTTGCTAAGGAGTCATGTTCTAATTCACAACCAAAACCAAGTTATATCATCTCCAAGTTGGGCTGTCAGCACTGTCAGTTAAAAAGGACTTAGAAGATTTCGCAAAGTGATGAAATGTTGGTTTTGCTGATCTTGTGATCCAAATTCAAGCATGTTAGGGGCTAAATCAGTCAATGACCCAAAAATAAAAGTTGTTCACTATATGAAATACTACAACTTTGCTTTAGTGACCACCTCCATGCAAGGTCTCTAACGCCTAGTTCAAACTTGGTCAAACATGTCACATTTAAAGGGTGGTACACTTCAAACTAGGGCTTAATGATCTATTTACCCCTAACCATGAATATCAAAGTTGTTCATAATGATACTCTAAACATGTTTAAGCTAATTGCAAGGTCATACAATCATTTCATGTATTAGTTACTCATAGTGCTATCTAGGTTAACACATGAAATCTTAAGTGTTTGATCATGAAAGATGACCTTCATGAACAATGTCCTATTTGCTAACCTATGTGTTGCTACATGTTTTTGTGACTCACATCCACCAAACACATGTTTACACTCATGATCATATGCCTATACACATAGAAACATGAAATAATAAGAAATGTTGCATATGTTTCGATTAAATGTTTCAAGTGTAAATGCTGATATATGAATGCTTGATGATCATGCTCATGCTATGTAAGTCAAGTTATGCAAGGCTAACACCTAGGGTGTTAGATTTGACACATGGGCAAAATGACCTTCTTGTCCACACTCAAAATACCTCTTTGGCTTTGGCTTTGACTTGTGTTGTTGTTGGTGTTGAACTTGAGCCTTCTTCTCTTGATGTGCCAAGTACCTAGTGCCACTTCTATCCATCTTTATGATGGTGTTCATGAGTAGCTCACTTTGAAGATGTTGACCTCTTATGAATTTGCTCAACTCAGTCTTGAGGTGTTCTTTTTCTAGCTTGAGCTTCTTGTTCTCTTCTTTGAGCTCATCATGATTTTTCTCCTTCTTGAGTCTCTTGTTCTCTTCCTTAAGCTTCTCATTCTCAAGAGCTAGATCACTATCATGGTCAAGGTTCTCTATCACAATGGTGTGGGTGGTTGATAGCTTTTCAAGATCTTTCTTGACCTTCTCATTCTTGATCTTGACATACTCATCATAGTTATCAGACTCAACCATTTGCTTGCCTTTGCTACTAGAACCTTGCTCAATGCTCTCAATAATCAAATCATCACATGATGTAGCTATATCAATCTTAACAACATGGTTAGTAGCATCGTGTGGCTCAGTGGATAAAAACTCATGAGAGACAACAAGATTATCATGATTAACCTTGAGGTTGGTATACTCTTCTTTTAGCATATTGTAGCTAGTGATGAGCTCATTATGTATCCCTTCAAGTTTATCATATTTTTCTTTAAGCTCCTTAGAAGATTTGAGCTCCTTGAGTTTGGATGACATAGCTTCATTTGCTTCTCTAAGCTCAACACTAGCTTTTTCCGCTATGTCACATTTAGCTAAAAGAGAGTCATTCTTAAGTTCTAGCTTTTCATTCTTAGCTCTAGTCTTTCTAATGATCTTAGTATATTAATTTAGCAATTTGACAAGAACATCATATGAAGGTGATTCAAATTCATCATCACTATCACTATCATCATTGCTAGCATGATTATTACCACTACTCTCATCATCACTTTGTACCTTTCATTCACCCTTGGCCATAAGACAGGTGTGTAGAGGATGATGGCGGTGATGTCAGTGAAGATAGTGAAGAGTCAATCATAATAGCGGCCACCTTCTTGTTCTCACTATCATCATCGGATGAGCAACTTGATGAATCAATATCCGTGAGCCAATCACCGATGATGTATGCCTTGTTATTTTCTTCTTCTTATGGAAATGAGCTTCCTTAGGATTAGCTTGAAATATAGCACACATACACACACTAAACAAGATGTTGGGCTAGATGCGATTAAATATAACAAGCTACCAATCACAAAGCAGTAGAGAGTTTGATCAGCCGTTTTACCTCGCTCATCTAGGTCGAGATGTCCATTAGATGGCATTGGTGTCTCGATTGGCTTACATTCATCCATATTGAACTTCTTGAGAAGATCCTTGGTATACTTTTCTTGAGAGATAAAAATCCCTTCTCTCATTTGCTTGACTTGAAAACCAAGAAAGAATAAGCTCTCCAATCATTGACATCTCGAACTCCTTCGATATCAATTCACCAAACTCTTTGCAATAATGTTCATTTGATGATCCAAAGATAATATCATCAATATATACTTGGCAAATGAAGATTTCTCCATCAAGCTTCTTGGTGAATAGTGTGGTGTCGACCTTCCCAATGGTGAAGCCCTTCTCAATGAGGAAATCCTGAAGGCGTTCATGCCAAGCTCTTGGGGCTTGCTTAAGCCCATATAGCACCTTGGAAACCTATAAACATGAATAGGATATCTAGGGTCTTCAAACCTAAGAGGTTGATCAACATAGACTAGTTCATTTATGAAGCCATTTAAAAATACACTTTTAACATCCATTTGATATAATTTCATTTCATGATGCGATGCATATGCAAGGAGGATACGAAAAGCTTCAAGTCTTGCAACCAGTACAAAGGTCTCTCCAAAATCCAACCCTTCAACTTGAGAGAACCCCTTTGCAACTAGTCTT
Source organism: Miscanthus floridulus (assembly GCF_019320115.1). NCBI lineage: Eukaryota > Viridiplantae > Streptophyta > Magnoliopsida > Poales > Poaceae > Miscanthus > Miscanthus floridulus. Next base: position 81,565,879 of record NC_089583.1, read on the forward strand.
GCCTTGTTCCTCACTACAACGCCTTGATCATTTTACTTGTTGCAGAACACCCACTTTGTTCCAATGACTCTTGCACCTTGTGGTTGCTCTTTAAGAGTCCAAACTTCATTATGAGTGAAGTTGTTCAACTCTTCATGCATGGCATTGATCCAATCCAAATCTTGAAGAGCTTCTTCTACATTCTTAGGTTCAACACAAGAGACAAAAGAGTGATGTTCAATAGATGAAGCAAGTTTTTGAGATTGAGTCATTACACCCTTTGAAGGACTCCCTATGATGAGATCTTGTGGATAAGCTTGTAGTAGAGGTGAATTTCTTCTATCAACCACTTGAGGGGGAGGTTGTGAAGCATCAACATCTTGAGCTTGTGGCATCATTTGATCATGGGAGACATGAGTATCTTTATTTTCTACTCTCCTATCTTTATCACCATCTTGTGGCACATTTTATGATGAAGGTGGATCAATCACTTGTACATCATCTTCATCATCTTTAGGCTTGATGTCTCCAACTAGAATGTTCTTCATGGCCTCCCTCAATGGTTAATCACCTACATCATCAAGATTCTCATGTGCTCCTTAGGAGCCATTAGATTTATCAAATTCCACATTATATGTTTCTTCAACCAAGCCGGTGGCATAATTAAATACTCAATATGCTTTGGACTTTGATGAGTAACCAACAAGAAAGCCAATATCACAACATCTTTGAAACTTCCCTAGATGTTGCCACTTCTTGTAGATGTAGCATTTGCAACCAAACACCTAGAAGAATGAGACATTCGGCTTCTTCCCATTGAGCAACTCATAAGGTGTCTTGCCAAGAAACTTTTGAAGGAATAAGCGGTTAGATGCATAACATGCGGTGTTGATAGCTTCCGCCCATAGAGCTTCGGGTGTGTTGTACTCATCAAGCATTGTTCTTGCAAGTGTGATAAGTGTCCGGTTCTTTCTCTCAACTACACCATTTTGTTGGGGAGTATATGTTGCGAAGACCTCATGCTTGATCCCAACTTCATCACAATAAGCTTCAATGTTTGTGTTGTCAAACTCTTTTCCATTATCACTTCTTATCTTCTTGAGCTTCACTTCAAACTCATTTTGTGCTCTCATGGCAAACTTCTCAAAACATGATGCAACTTTGGTCTTGTCATGAAGGAAGAACACCCATGTATATCTAGAGTAGCCATCAACAATCACAAGACAATAAAGATTTCTTCCCAAACTCTTATAAGTTGTTGGTCCAAATAAGTCCATGTGAAGGAGCTCTAGCACTTTTGTTGTAGACATGAAAGCTTTTGTAGGATGAGTGTTTGCAACTTGATTGCCGGCTTGACATGCACTACAAAGCTTGTCCTTCTCAAATTTCACATCCTTCAACCCTCTCGCCAATTCATTCTTCATAAGCTTCTTAAGTGAACTCATCCCAACATGAGCAAGTCTTCTATGCCATAGCCACCCAAATGATGTTTTGGTGAATAGGCATGTCTTTAAGTTAGCATCTTTAGAGGTGAAATCCACTAGATATACGTTGTTGTATCTAAATCCCGTGAATATAACTTGATCATCATGTTTCTTAAATACAACCACTTTCTTCTTGGTAAACAAGTATTGAAAGCCAAGATCACATAATTGTCCAACGGATAACAAGTTGAAACTCAATGGAGCAACATATAGCACATTTGAGATTGAATGATCATTTGATATTGCCACTTTGCCCAATTCTTTGACTTTGCCCTTTGAATTGTCACCAAATGTAATTCTTTCTTGACCATCAACTTCTTCATCTAGTGAGGTGAACATACGAGGATCACCAGTCATATATTGAGTGCAACCACTATCAATTACCCAATGACTTCCACCTGTCTTGTAGTTCACCTACACACAAGAGATCAAGCTTGTTTAGGGACCCAAACTTGTTGAGGGCCCTTGACTTTCTTAATAAATGACTTTGCAACCCAAATTTTCTTAAGCCTATTTTTGTTGGGAGGTCCTAAGAACATGATTTTCATTTTACCACTAGAGTCCTTTCTAAGCATGTAATGAGCATTGAAAGCAAAAGGTCTAGCATGCTTGGGCAAGGGTTGTGGTGGTGGAGTTTAACACTCATGGGAAAATGACCTTCTTGTCCACACTCAAAATACCTCTTTGGCTTTGACTTGTGTTGTTGTTGGTGTTGAGCTTGAGCCTTCTTCTCTTGATGTGCCAAGTACCTAGTGCCACTTCTATCCATCTTCATGATGGTGTTCATGAGTAGCTCACTTTGAAGATGTTGACCTCTTGTGAATTTGCTCAACCCGGTCTTGAGGTGTTCTTTTTCTAGCTTGAGCTTCTTGTTCTCTTCTTTGAGCTCATCATGATTTTTCTCCTTCTTGAGTCTCTTGTTCTCTTCTTTAAGCTTCTCATTCTCAAGAGCTAGATCACTATCATGGTTAAGGTTCTCTATCACAATGGTGTTGGTGGTTGATAGCTTTTCAAGATCTTTCTTGACCTTCTCATCCTCATTCTTGATCTTGACATACTCATCATAGTTATCAGACTCAACCACTTGCTTGCCTTTGCTACTAGAACCTTGCTCAAAGCTCTCAATAATCAAATCATCACATGATGTAGCTATATCAATCTTAACAACATGGTTAGTAGCATCGTGTGGCTCATTGGATATAAACTCATGAGAGACAACAAGATTATCATGATTAACCTTGAGGTTGGTATACTCTTCTTTTAGCATATTATAGCAAGTGATGAGCTCATTATGTATCCCCTCAAGTTTATCGTGTATTTCTTTAAGCTCCTTCTTAGAAGATTTGAGCTCCTTGAGTTTGGATGACATAGCATCATTTGCTTCTCTAAGCTCAACACTAGCTTTTTCTGCTATGTCACATTTAGCTAAAAGAGAGTCATTCTTAAGTTCTAGCTTTTCATTCTTAGCTCTAGTCTTTCTAATGATCTTAGTATATTAATTTAGCAATTTGACAAGAACATCATATGAAGGTGATTCAAATTCATCATCACTATCACTATCATCATTGCTAGCATGATTATTACCACTACTCTCATCATCACTTTGTACCTTTCATTCACCCTTGGCCATAAGACAGGTGTGTAGAGGATGATGGCGGTGATGTCAGTGAAGATAGTGAAGAGTCAATCATAATAGCGGCCACCTTCTTGTTCTCACTATCATCATCGGATGAGCAACTTGATGAATCAATATCCGTGAGCCAATCACCGATGATGTATGCCTTGTTATTTTCTTCTTCTTATGGAAATCCTTCTTCTTGCCACCCTTCTTCTTGTATGGCTTGTTTTTCTTTGTCTCATCATCATCTTCATTACTTGAGTCATCTTTCTTGCCCTTGTACTTCTTCTTGTATTTGTCTTTCTTTGGCTTGGAGCATTGATGTGCTAGATGACCAAGTTCTCCATAATTATAGCAATCCATCTCCGAGATTGGCTTCCTTCTATTGCTAGTGAAGAACTTATTCTTCTTGCCATCAAATTTGACACCATTCTTGTTGAGCTTCTTAAGCATCTTTGTGGTTCTTCTCACCATGAGAGCAAGGCTTGCATCATCAATTTCATCATCAATTGAGCTCTCATATTCAATTCTTGCTTTGCCCTTCTCTAACTAGCCTTGAATGCCAAGTCTTTCTTCTTAGTGGAAGAAGAGCCATCTTGTGGTGTGATGTGAATATACATCTCATGTGCGTTGATCTTTCCCAATATTTGAGTTGGGGTAGCGGTGGAAAGATCACCTTAATGAAGCATGGTCATAATGTGTCCGTATTTGTCCATGGGGAGGACACTCAAGATCGTTCTTACAACATCAGATGGTTGCATTTGTTTGAGTCCAAGCCCATTAACTTCCTCTACAAGAACATTCAAGCATGAGTACATTTCATTAGCACTTTCTTTCGAAAGCATCTCAAATGAATTAAGCTTTTTCATAACTAGATGATAGCATTCCTCATGCTCACTCTTTGTTCCCTCATGGAGCGCAAAAATGTCTGACCATAGTGCATGGGCATCCTTGTGGTTCCGCACACAGTTAAAGACATCTTTGCAAAGGCCTCTAAAGATGGTGTTTGTAGCCTTTGCATTCCATTTCTCATAATTGACCTCATCGCCTTGGAGGTGTGCGGGATCCTTAGGTTTTAGGAAACCTTGAGAGGCGGCTCTAAGAATTCCAACATCTAGAGCTTCTAAGTAAGCCTCCATGTGGATTTCCAATAAGGAAAATCATCTCCCTCAAAGATAGAAGGAGGTCCATCCCCATAGGACATCTTTCTCTAGGTGGTTAAGCCTAAATATGTGAGCATGAGGCTATGATACCAATTGAAAGGATCAAGATGCCCAAGAGGGGGGGTGAATTGGGCTAATTCTAAAATTCTTTGCTATAATTAAACCCTACAGTTAGCTCACTTCACCCCTTGTGCCTAGAATGTGATTTTATTGGTCTACCGCACAAAAGTTTAGCACCCTAAGTTCCAATCGTACTCTATCATGACAATTCTAAGAATGTAAAGACAAGAAATGAATTGCTCAAATGTAAATGCTTAAAGTAAAGAGAGGAGAAGGAATGCGGTGATGTTTTGCCAAGGTATCGGAGAGTCACCACTCTCCACTAGTCCTTGTTGGAGCACCTGCGCAAGGGTGTAGCTCCCCCTTGATCCGCGCAAGGATCAAGTGCTCTCTATGGGCTGATTCTTCGACACTCCATCGCGGTGAATCGCCCACGACCACTCACAACTTGAGTTGGGTCATCCACAAGCTTCGCCGGATGATCACCAAACTCCCGATCACCACCAAGCCATCTAGGTGATGGCGATCACCAAGAGTAACAAGCATGAACTCTCATTTGACCACAACAAGCCTAATGAGAAGGATGGATGCACACTTGCTACTCTCCTTGCACTAATGAGGCCTTAATCTTGGATTCTCAAATCTTAATCACCTCACTAGGCTCTTGCTCTCCTTAGCACTCTCAAGGGTGTTTCTCAGCAGAACAAATAGGCAAGAGACCTCCCTTGGATGAATAGAGGAAATATTTATACCCCCTCATTCAAAACAAACCGTTAGGAGGTTGAGTCAGCACTCTACGGGGTGACCAGATGCTCCGATTAAGGTGATCGGATGCTCTAGTCAGTTATCCCCACCATAGAACCATTAAGTTGTGATCGGACTCTGACCTACATCCGGTCAGCCCTGACCGGACGTGTCTGGTCATGAAAACTGCTCTCTAGAACCTTACTGATGTTGACCGGGCGCTGGAACCAAGAGTCTGGTCACTTCATTATTCAGTGTTCGGTCAGTAACTGGATCCTGACCAGCGTCCAGTCACTTCGCTGTTCAGCATCCGGTCAGTAACCTGATCCTAACTGACCGGACACGTCCGATTAGGAAACTCCCTATATGGAACTTCTCTGGAGTTGACAGGACTCTGGCAACCAGCGTCCGGTCGCAACCAGACGGTTCTAGTTGATCAAATGAACCGACCAGACTTACCCTTCAGCATCCGGTCACTACTAGACCAGTGTCTGGTCAGTCATTTCACCCTCCATTCACTTCTAACTTGAAATCATATGTGAATGAAGTTTGCTCCAATTGATCTTAGGGCTACTCCTGAGCTACCTAGTGCTAGATTTGACAAGTGTGCACCACATCTAACCCACTAGACTCACCTAGGTCAAGCTACAAGTCCATACCCCCTTAATAGTATGGCCAAAGAAAAAACAAAGTCCTAAACTATTTTAAGTGTCTCTTCAACACCAAATGACACTTAGAACTAGTCCATCCTTAACCTTGTTGTCCATCCTTTGAAAACCGAAATGATTTCCATCATAGGGGCATGACAACCATGATTGCCCAATCAATTGCCATTACCATGACCTAACTTAATTGCCTCTACAAAACACATGTTAGTCATAGTAATCTCGTATTGTAATTAATCACCGAAACCCGACTATGGGCCTAGATGCTTTTAATCTCCTCCTTTTAGCGATTGATGACAATACAACCTCGAGTATGTGTAAGACATGAGGTTTTCAACATGCTTGGTTCATATAAGCTTCTAACAATAAGAGCAAAGGAGTTAGACATGCTTATATGACCCAAGCCAACATGGTGTACTCAATAGATATGAAATAAGCATGAGTACAAGAAATAAAGCTCATTTGAATCGGAGTAAAATGTGGAAACAAAAGCAAATGAGCATAATGTAGTGACATGACATATATATAGATCAACGTAGAGAGCACACATGTCACATATCACATAACACATCACATAAGTATCACAATCACACGTATGTAGTTCAATGCATGAAAGTAAACATTAATGCATAATGATGTATCACACATAAAAAGCCAAAAGTAATAAATCATAAGCTCCCCCTAGATATATCGCTTCCCCTAGATCTAATATACTCAATCCCTCTCCCCCTTTGGCATCAAGCACCAAAACCTAATGGTCGATCAGTGGGGCAGGAGCTGACGAGTCGGGCGCCAAGGTGCAGTGAGCGACCTAAAACTGTGTAGCATCATCCTCTGATCTGGAGCTCTAAGCTGTCTAACCCTCTATTGCTAGAAGTGAAGCTAAAGTAGTCTAGGTCTGCTCTAGGACTGGTGCGGCCTGTGACTCTATAGGTATCACTATACCAACTGGCTCTAATGATGCAACGGATGGTGGGAGCATCTCTGTAGTCCTAGTAACTACAGCGACTGTAGTGGGAGCATAGACATATAGCTCTGGTGGTGTAGGCTGCCCTATAAGCTCGTTGAAAGTCACACCAAGACTCCTAGATACTGGGGTGTCAGTCACAAGCACTAAGGAACTCTAAGCCGGTGCGAAGCCCATAACTATAGGTGTGAAGTGCGGACCCTGGGCTATCACCGGCGAAGCAAACCACTAGGACACTTGCTCTATCGATGAAGCAAACTATGTAGCTAGTTGTCCCTGACTCTAAAGCCCACTGGGCTATAGTGTTGGAGTCACTAAAGTGGTGGCAGGCTAGCCGAGCTAAGGTGTAGACGGTGGTGGAGCAACCCCAATAGCGATGACAATATACTACATAAATCCAAGTAACTGCTGCTGCATCAGGAGCTGCTACTGCTGTATGGCCTACTGCTATCTCTAGAACTCGTCCTATCTAGCCTAATCCTATGCTAGTGCAGCTATGGTCTCCTAGGCCTAGCGTGCCTGATCCTACCTCATCCACTCAAGAATAGCAAGAAGAGCAGGGTCTGTCTGTGGTGGCTGGGGTGGAGCTAAGCTAGAGCCACCGGCCTCACTATCAAGTGGTCGTGGAGGCATCTGAGGAATAGCCTGATAATCATCATCTGAGCTATCACTAGGATCGCTCTCAACCATACCCTCCTGCTGAGCATCTAGCTCCTCCTCCTCTATTCTTTGCAATGCCCCTAATAATCTCATCCTGCTGGGATGCAGTCTCTGGCACCTCCGGACGATGGCGTGGCTGGCTAGGAGTCCTCGCTGTACTATGGCAGAGCATCCGAGTTAGGTTATATGGTGGAAACTCTATAGTAGCACCTATGTACTCAGCCATCATCTTTGGGGACTTCACTGTAACTACCTTACGAATCAAGAATATGATCCAGTGAGCATAAGGCAGCTGTCGGTGACCTCTGAACCCCTCTGTAAGAGTGTCCACCATCTCTAAAAGGATGACATCTCAAATATCAAAAACCATCTGTTGTATCAGAGAGTTCACTAGCCATAGCTGGATGTGAGTCAATCCCTCGCGATAACCCATCCTCAGGAGCAAAGTCCTCCTCATGATAGCATCAAGCAGCCTAGCTATAGGAGTAAGGTCTCTAGGTGTCCTGCTTGACCCCTTGCCAAAAGGCTCTATGAAGTAAGGCCGGACCAGATCTGTAGGAGGCACAAGACCATTGTGAGGGTGTCTGGGAGGCTCTGTCTAACCATAGCAAACCTCATGAAGGTGAATGGGTGACTTTGGAATCCTATGGATCTCTTTGACCCTCGAGCTCTATAGCCTATAGTCACGGCCTCTGAATGCAAAGTGTATGAACCTACACCCCAGGTCAATCCAAAGTGAAGAGTAGAACTCATGGACCCATGATGAAACATGTTGGCTAGTCCATCCAAGTAGGTCTATCAACCCTGGTAGATTAGAGAGGTGTGGGTGGATCTACACTCCTGCTGCTACTACAAGTGCCTCAATAGAACACACTCTCTGTGATCTAAAAGCAACCGCACTATTAAGATATGCCTAATAGAAATCCTCCTGTAGTGGTGTGTAGAAGTGCTCTGAAGCACGCTCATCCTGCCTTGGCGAAAACCAGTCCTCAAACTGCACAAATCAAAGCTGCTACACCTGCTTCATTGTGGTAGCCCTCAAGTCATGGTGAGTCACTGGGGTAGACCCTGTGGTCTAGGAGGCAGACGAGAACCCCTCCTCTGTCTTAGGCCTCGGTGTCACCTGAGCACGAGTACGATCAGAGCATCGTAGCTGTGGCTAAGGAGATTGCTCTATCTCCTCAGTCTACTCTACCTCCTAAGTCTGCTCTGTCAGCTAGGTACCCTCTGACTGCTCTGCTGGATGTGCCTGCTGCTCAATAGGCTCCCCTTGAGGCTGACTCTCATCTATAGCAACATGCTGTCCTCAAAGCATGACAGTCCTAGCTGGACTGCCATGAAGACTCTCAACCCTCTCGACAATGGCCCTCTATGTAGGTGAAAGCTGATCTACAATACGGACACCACTCTGAGCTTCTCCTCTCTCTGCATGCTCTACTGCTGCTGCTACTACTGCTACTCTCTCAACCTCTACATCGACAAGCTTCCGCTTCTTCGTTGTAGTCTTCTTGTCCTTGCCTTTCTCCTGAGCAGTCAAGCGAGGCGGAGGCCTCAGATCCCCATCACCTAGACCACCTCCAACATTCTTGACATGTGCCATTGCTAGAGCTAAGATGAACTACTGTTATAGACAAGAACCAACTGCCAACTGACACTCGCGAGGCTTGGCCTCGATCCGTACTCGCAGGCTTGGCCCCGAGTTAACTGACAACTACCAAATTAACCTCAAAGACACTAACTCGCTGCACGATAAAGTAGATCGGATATATGAATAATTATAATATACATCTAGAGATACAAAACCCTAAGAAGCAAGCATTAGATATGAAATTAGAGGCAATGGATTGCTACCTGATGAACCGGTGAATCAACGACCAAACAACAGAGGAACGAATCATAGGGAACCATCGGGTCAGCAATTGGATGTCTAGGGTCAGGGTTTGAAGTAGTGCGGTGGCCAAGCTATGTAGTGGAGAGGCGATCATAGGCACGGGAGCACAATGGCAGGAGCAGAGCGGGTGTGGCATGGTGGCTAGGGAACCAACGAAGTCAGCGCGGGCGTGATTGCTTGGTGGCTACAGGATTAGGTCAAACCGTGGTGACGTACGGAGTTATATGATGGACCCCACATGACGGATAAGGAAAGGAGAAATAGTTCTAGATCCACATGATTTTTACTGACCGGACGCTTTGGTGGTAGCAATCGAACGCTGCTACCTAGAGTCCGGTCGACTACAGAGAGGTCCAAATCCCCTCAAGTCACGATCGGACGCGTCCAGTTACCCTTGACCGGACGTTGCCAGAGTTCGGTCGATCCTGACAATACCTTTTTCACTTGATCAGACGTAGAGACACCATCTGACCGGACGCAGGAAGAACACTATTTTAGTGTCCGGTCACTCCTTTGCGCTTCTGTTCACCTCCTTTGAACTGACCGGATGCTAGAATCTAGAGTCCGGTGCAGCGTCCTATCGCCCTTTTTTAGCAAATCTTCAATGTTCCTTCATGCTGCCTGTTCCCATTCAAGTCCCAACTTCAATAAGATCCAAATAAACACCAATTAGGACTAATGTGAGTGACCTCTCTCAAACCCTCAAAATTTTCAAAATATTTTGCCTTAGGCTATACTTCTTTTTAAGAAAATAGGCAATAAAAGGGTAATTGAAAGGAAATGACAAAACAACACACATGCATATGCAATGCAATACTTGAAATTAATTCTAGTTGCTTGTCAAGTTTGATCCAAGGTTAAGCTTCTTGACACGCTTTTCGGCGGTCATCTTAACCATGTTAGACAAGCCCTAAATACATTACAAAAAATTAAACATGTTGTATATTACAATGCAATGCAAGGGACAACACAAGCTCATTTTCTAGTGAAGTTACTAAAATCAAGCACATTGAGCTCATTCCTCAACCAACAAAATGTAGCCTCTTCTAGCAGTTTAGTGAAGATATCCACCAATTGATCATCGGTCCTTACACCTTCTAGTGATATATCATTTTTAGCAACATGATCTCTAAGAAAGTGATAGCCGATATCTATGTGCTTGGTGCGAGAATGTTGAACCAGATTATTAGCAAGCTTTACCACACTCTCATTGTAACACAAAAGAGGTACCTTTTCTAGAAGTACACTATAGTCTAGCAAAGTTTGCTTCATGTGAAGTATTTGTGCGCAACAAGCACCCGCGGCAATGTATTCTGCTTCGGCAATGGACAAAGCCACACTATTTTGCTTCTTGGAGGACCAAGACACAAGTGATCTAACAAGCAAATGGCACCCTCCGGATGTGCTTTTCATATCAACTTTGCAACCGGCATAATCCGAATCGGAATAGCCAACTAATTGAAATCTAACTCCTTTGGGATACCAAAGGCCAATGCTTGGTGTGCGCTTAAGGTACCTAAGGATTCTTTTAATGGCAACCAAATGAGCTTCCTTAGGATTAGCTTGAAATATAGCACACATACACACACTAAACAAGATGTTGGGCTAGATGCGATTAAATATAACAAGCTACCAATCACAAAGCAGTAGAGAGTTTGATCAGCCGTTTTACCTCGCTCATCTAGGTCGAGATGTCCATTAGATGGCATTGGTGTCTCGATTGGCTTACATTCATCCATATTGAACTTCTTGAGAAGATCCTTGGTATACTTTTCTTGAGAGATAAAAATCCCTTCTCTCATTTGCTTGACTTGAAAACCAAGAAAGAATAAGCTCTCCAATCATTGACATCTCGAACTCCTTCGATATCAATTCACCAAACTCTTTGCAATAATGTTCATTTGATGATCCAAAGATAATATCATCAATATATACTTGGCAAATGAAGATTTCTCCATCAAGCTTCTTGGTGAATAGTGTGGTGTCGACCTTCCCAATGGTGAAGCCCTTCTCAATGAGGAAATCCTGAAGGCGTTCATGCCAAGCTCTTGGGGCTTGCTTAAGCCCATATAGCACCTTGGAAACCTATAAACATGAATAGGATATCTAGGGTCTTCAAACCTAAGAGGTTGATCAACATAGACTAGTTCATTTATGAAGCCATTTAAAAATACACTTTTAACATCCATTTGATATAATTTCATTTCATGATGCGATGCATATGCAAGGAGGATACGAAAAGCTTCAAGTCTTGCAACCAGTACAAAGGTCTCTCCAAAATCCAACCCTTCAACTTGAGAGAACCCCTTTGCAACTAGTCTTGCCTTGTTCCTCACTACAACGCCTTGATCATTTTACTTGTTGCGGAACACCCACTTTGTTCCAATGACTCTTGCACCTTGTGGTTGCTCTTTAAGAGTCCAAACTTCATTATGAGTGAAGTTGTTCAACTCTTCATGCATGGCATTGATCCAATCCAAATCTTGAAGAGCTTCTTCTACATTCTTAGGTTCAACACAAGAGACAAAAGAGTGATGTTCAATAGATGAAGCAAGTTTTTGAGATTGAGTCATTACACCCTTTGAAGGACTCCCTATGATGAGATCTTGTGGATAAGCTTGTAGTAGAGGTGAATTTCTTCTATCAACCACTTGAGGGGGAGGTTGTGAAGCATCAACATCTTGAGCTTGTGGCATCATTTGATCATGGGAGACATGAGTATCTTTATTTTCTACTCTCCTATCTTTATCACCATCTTGTGGCACATTTTATGATGAAGGTGGATCAATCACTTGTACATCATCTTCATCATCTTTAGGCTTGATGTCTCCAACTAGAATGTTCTTCATGGCCTCCCTCAATGGTTAATCACCTACATCATCAAGATTCTCATGTGCTCCTTAGGAGCCATTAGATTTATCAAATTCCACATTATATGTTTCTTCAACCAAGCCGGTGGCATAATTAAATACTCAATATGCTTTGGACTTTGATGAGTAACCAACAAGAAAGCCAATATCACAACATCTTTGAAACTTCCCTAGATGTTGCCACTTCTTGTAGATGTAGCATTTGCAACCAAACACCTAGAAGAATGAGACATTCGGCTTCTTCCCATTGAGCAACTCATAAGGTGTCTTGCCAAGAAACTTTTGAAGGAATAAGCGGTTAGATGCATAACATGCGGTGTTGATAGCTTCCGCCCATAGAGCTTCGGGTGTGTTGTACTCATCAAGCATTGTTCTTGCAAGTGTGATAAGTGTCCGGTTCTTTCTCTCAACTACACCATTTTGTTGGGGAGTATATGTTGCGAAGACCTCATGCTTGATCCCAACTTCATCACAATAAGCTTCAATGTTTGTGTTGTCAAACTCTTTTCCATTATCACTTCTTATCTTCTTGAGCTTCACTTCAAACTCATTTTGTGCTCTCATGGCAAACTTCTCAAAACATGATGCAACTTTGGTCTTGTCATGAAGGAAGAACACCCATGTATATCTAGAGTAGCCATCAACAATCACAAGACAATAAAGATTTCTTCCCAAACTCTTATAAGTTGTTGGTCCAAATAAGTCCATGTGAAGGAGCTCTAGCACTTTTGTTGTAGACATGAAAGCTTTTGTAGGATGAGTGTTTGCAACTTGATTGCCGGCTTGACATGCACTACAAAGCTTGTCCTTCTCAAATTTCACATCCTTCAACCCTCTCGCCAATTCATTCTTCATAAGCTTCTTAAGTGAACTCATCCCAACATGAGCAAGTCTTCTATGCCATAGCCACCCAAATGATGTTTTGGTGAATAGGCATGTCTTTAAGTTAGCATCTTTAGAGGTGAAATCCACTAGATATACGTTGTTGTATCTAAATCCCGTGAATATAACTTGATCATCATGTTTCTTAAATACAACCACTTTCTTCTTGGTAAACAAGTATTGAAAGCCAAGATCACATAATTGTCCAACGGATAACAAGTTGAAACTCAATGGAGCAACATATAGCACATTTGAGATTGAATGATCATTTGATATTGCCACTTTGCCCAATTCTTTGACTTTGCCCTTTGAATTGTCACCAAATGTAATTCTTTCTTGACCATCAACTTCTTCATCTAGTGAGGTGAACATACGAGGATCACCAGTCATATATTGAGTGCAACCACTATCAATTACCCAATGACTTCCACCTGTCTTGTAGTTCACCTACACACAAGAGATCAAGCTTGTTTAGGGACCCAAACTTGTTGAGGGCCCTTGACTTTCTTAATAAATGACTTTGCAACCCAAATTTTCTTAAGCCTATTTTTGTTGGGAGGTCCTAAGAACATGATTTTCATTTTACCACTAGAGTCCTTTCTAAGCATGTAATGAGCATTGAAAGCAAAAGGTCTAGCATGCTTGGGCAAGGGTTGTGGTGGTGGAGTTTAACACTCATGGGAAAATGACCTTCTTGTCCACACTCAAAATACCTCTTTGGCTTTGACTTGTGTTGTTGTTGGTGTTGAGCTTGAGCCTTCTTCTCTTGATGTGCCAAGTACCTAGTGCCACTTCTATCCATCTTCATGATGGTGTTCATGAGTAGCTCACTTTGAAGATGTTGACCTCTTGTGAATTTGCTCAACCCGGTCTTGAGGTGTTCTTTTTCTAGCTTGAGCTTCTTGTTCTCTTCTTTGAGCTCATCATGATTTTTCTCCTTCTTGAGTCTCTTGTTCTCTTCTTTAAGCTTCTCATTCTCAAGAGCTAGATCACTATCATGGTTAAGGTTCTCTATCACAATGGTGTTGGTGGTTGATAGCTTTTCAAGATCTTTCTTGACCTTCTCATCCTCATTCTTGATCTTGACATACTCATCATAGTTATCAGACTCAACCACTTGCTTGCCTTTGCTACTAGAACCTTGCTCAAAGCTCTCAATAATCAAATCATCACATGATGTAGCTATATCAATCTTAACAACATGGTTAGTAGCATCGTGTGGCTCATTGGATATAAACTCATGAGAGACAACAAGATTATCATGATTAACCTTGAGGTTGGTATACTCTTCTTTTAGCATATTATAGCAAGTGATGAGCTCATTATGTATCCCCTCAAGTTTATCGTGTATTTCTTTAAGCTCCTTCTTAGAAGATTTGAGCTCCTTGAGTTTGGATGACATAGCATCATTTGCTTCTCTAAGCTCAACACTAGCTTTTTCTGCTATGTCACATTTAGCTAAAAGAGAGTCATTCTTAAGTTCTAGCTTTTCATTCTTAGCTCTAGTCTTTCTAATGATCTTAGTGTATTAATTTAGCAATTTGACAAGAACATCATATGAAGGTTATTTAAATTCATCATCACTATCACTATCATCATCGCTAGCATGATCGTTACCACTACTCTCATCATCACTTTGTACCTTTCGTTCACCCTTGGCCATAAGATATCGGTGTGTAGAGGATGATGGCGGTGGTGTCGGTGAAGATAGTGAAGAGTCAATCACAATAGCAGCCACCTTCTCATTCTCACTATCATCATCAGATGAGCAACTTGATGAATCAATATCCATGAGCCAATCCTCGACGATGTATGCCTTGCCATTTTTCTTCTTATTGTGGAAATCCTTCTTGCCATCCTTCTTCTTGTATGGCTTGTTTTTCTTTTTCTCATCACCATCTTCATTACTTGAGTCATCTTTCTTGCCCTTGTACTTCTTCTTGTATTTGTCTTTCTTTGGCTTGGGCATTGATGTGCTAGATGACTAAGTTCTCCATAATTATAGCAATCCATCTCCAAGATTGGCTTCCTTCTATTGCTAGTGAAGAACTTATTCTTCTTGCCATCAAATTTGACATCGTTCTTGTTGAGCTTCTTAAGCATCTTTGCGGTTCTTCTCACCATGAGAGCAAGGCTTGCATCATCAATTTCATCATCAATTGAGCTCTCATATTCAATTCTTACTTTGCCCTTCTCTAACTAGCCTTGAATGCCAAGTCTTTCTTCTTAGTGGAAGAAGAGCCATCTTGTGGTGTGATGTGCATATACATCTCATGTGCGTTGATCTTTCCCAATATTTGAGTTGGGATCATGGTGGAAAGATCACCTTTATAAAGCATGGTCATAATGTGCCCATATTTGTCGATGGGGAGGACACTCAAGATCTTTCTTACAACATCAGATGGTTGCATTTGTGTGAGTCCAAACCCATTAACTTCCTCTACAAGAACATTCAAGCGTGAGTAGATTTCATTAGCACTTTCTTTCGGAAGCATCTCAAATGAATTAAGCTTTTTCATAACTAGATGATAGCATTCCTCACGCTCACTCTTTGTTCCCTCATAGAGCGCACAAATGTCCGACCATAGTGCATGGGTGTCCTTATGGTTCCACATATGGTTAAACACATCTTTGCAAAGGCCTCTAAAGATGTTGTTTCTAGCCTTTGCATTCCATTTCTCATAATTGACCTCATCGCCTTGGAGGTGTGAGGGATCCTTAGGTTTTGGGAAACCTTGAGAGGCGGCTCTAAGAATTCCAACATCTAGAGCTTCTAAGTAAGCCTCCATGTGGATTTCCCAATAAGGAAAATCATCTCCCTCAAAGATAGAAGGGGGTCCATCCCCATGGGACATCTTTCTCTAGGCGGTTAAGCCTAAATACATAAGCACGAGGCTCTGATACCAATTCAAAGGATCAAGATGCCCAAGATGGGGGGTGAATTGGGCTAATTCTAAAATTCTTTGAAATAATTAAACCCTACACTTAGCCCACTTCACCCCTTGTGCCTAGAATGTGATTCCATTGGTCTATCGCAAAAAAGTTTAGCACCCTAAGTTCTAATCCTACTCTAGCATGGCAATTCTAAGAATGTAAAGACAAGAAATGAATTGTTCAAATGTAAATGGTTAAAGTAAAGAGAGGAGAAGGGACACGATGATGTTTTGCCAAGGTATCGAAGAGTCGCCACTCCCCACTAGTCCTCTTGGAGCACCCACGCAAGAGTGTAGCTCCCCCTTGATCCGCTCAAGGATCAAGTGCTCTCTATGGGCTGATTCTTTGACACTCTATCATGGTAAATCACCCACAACCTCTCACAACTTGAGTTGGGTCATCCACAAGCTCCGTCGGATGATCACCAAACTCCCGATCACCACCAAGCCATCTAAGTGATGGGGATCACAAAGAGTAACAAGCATGAACTCTCACTTGACCACAACAAGCCTAATGAGAAGGGTGGATGCACACTTGCTACTCTCCTTGCACTAATGAGGCCTTAATCTTAGATTCTCAAATCTCAATCACCTCACTAGGCTCTTGCTCTCCTTAGCACTCTTAAGGGTGTTTCGTAGCAGAACAAATGGGCAAGAGACCTCCCTTGGATGAATAGATGAAGTATTTATACCCCCTCATTTGAAACGATCTGTTAGGATGTTGAGTCAGCACTCTATGGGGTAACCAAACGCTTTGGTTAAGGTGATTGGATGCTCCGGTCAGTTATCCCCGCCATAGAGCCATTAAGTTGTGACCGGACTCTGACCTGCGTCCGGTCAGCACTGATCGGACATGTCCGATCATGAAAACAGCTCTCTAGAACCTTACTCATATTGACTGAATGCTGGAACCCATAGTTCAATCACTTCGTTGTTCGGCGTTCGGTTAGTAACCGGATCCTGACCAACGTCCAATCACTTCGTTGTTCAACGTCCAGTCAGTAACCGGATCCTGACTAGCATCCGATCAGCACTGACCGGACACGTTCGATCAAGAAACTCCCTCTCTGAAACTTCTCTAGAGTTGACTGGACTCTAGCACCCAGCGTCCGGTCACTTTTCACTCAGCATCCAGTTGCAACCAAACGGCTTCAGTTGATCAAACGAACTGACTAAACTCACCCTTCAGCGTCCAGTCACTACTAGACTAGTGTCCGGTCAATCATTTGACCCTCCATTCACTTCCAACTTGAAATCATATGTGAATGAAGTTTGCTCTAATTGATCTTAGGGCTACTCCTGAGCTACCTAGTGCTAGATTTGACAAGTGTGCACCACACCTAACCCACTAGATTCACCTAGGTCAAGCTACTAGTCCATACCCCCATAATAGTATGGCCAAAGGAAAAACAAAGTCCTAAACTACTCTAAGTGTCTCTTCAATACCAAACGACACTTAGAACTAGTCCATCCTTAACCTTGTCATCCATCCTTTGAAAACCAAAATGATTTCTATCATAGGGGCATGACAACCATGATTGGCCCATCAATTGCCATTACCATGACCTAACTTAATTGCCTCTACAAAACACACGTTAGTCATAGTATTCTTATATTGTCATTAATCACCGAAACCCAACTAGGGGCCTAGATGCTTTCACTCACCGGATCCATCGGTTTCCTCGATTGATCCGTCAGATCTCCAGCCTCGCTCCCATCGGACCATTGGATCTGGCCATTGGAATAGGGGGTATAAAACTCATACTGGCTGGCCAGCCGCATCTTGCTCCATCGCCCTAATTCATTTGCTCTCCTCTCTCGGTGAGTCAGTGTCACCGTATTGGCGACTCGCTCTCCTCTCTCACCTCTAACTTCCTCTCTTCTTCTCGCTCTCCGGTGGCCTCTGGAGCCACCGCTGGTCGGCACTAGCACAATCCCTAACCCTAGCTCAATCCCTAACCCCCCTTGATCTTGCTTCGTCCTCGTCGGATCCATCATCGACCTCGCCAGATCCGTCGGTTTCCTCGCTGAAAGGATCAAGATGCCCAAGAGAGGGGTGAATTGGGCTAATTCTAAAATTCTTTGCAATAATTAAACCCTACACTTAGCCCACTTCACCTCTTGTGCCTAAAATATGATTCTATTGGTCTACCGCATAAAAGTTTAGCACCCTAAGTTCCAATCCTACTCTAGCATGGCAATTCTAAGAATGTAAAGACAAGAAATGAATTGCTCAAATGTAAATACTTAAAGTAAAGAGAGGAGAAGGAACACAGCGATGTTTTACCGAGGTATCGGAGAGTCGCCACTCCCCACTAGTCCTCATTGGAGCACCTGCTTATGGGTGTAGCTCCCCATTGATCCATGCAAGGATCAAGTGCTCTCTATGGGTTGATTCTTTGACACTCCATCACGGTTAATCATCCACAACCGCTCACAACTTGAGTTGGGTCATCCACAAGCTCCGTTGGGTGATCACCAAACTCCCAATCACCGCCAAGTTGTCTAGGTGATGGTGATCACCAAGAGTAACAAGCACATACTCTCACTTGACCACAACAAGCCTAATGAGAAGGGTGGATGCACACTTGCTACTCTCCTTGCACTAATGAGGTCTTAATCTTGGATTCTCAAATCTCAATCACCTCACTAGGCTCTTGCTCTCCTTAGCACTCTTAAGCGTGTTTCTTAGCTGAACAAATGGGCAAGAGACCTCCCTTGGATGAATAGAGAAAGTATTTATACCCCTTCATTCAAAACGAACTGTTAGGAGGTTGAGTCAGCACAAAGTGGGGTGACTGGATGCTCTGGTGAAGGCGACCGGACGCTGTGGTCAGTTATCCCCGCCACAAAGCCGTTAAGTTGTGACTAGACTTTGACATGTGTCCGGTCAGCACAGACCGGACGCGTCCGGACAAGAAAACTGCTCTCTGGAACCTTACTGATGTTGATCGGATGCTGGAACCCAGAGTCCGGTCACTTTGCTATTCAGTGTCTGGTCAGTAACCGGATCCTGACCAGCGTTCGGTCAGCACTGATCGGACGCGTCCGATCAGGAAACTCCCTCTCTAGAACTTCTCTGGAGTTGACCGAACCCTGGCACCTAGCGTTCGATCACAACCAGATGGCTCCAGTTGATCAAATGAACTGACCGAACTCACCCTTCAGCGTCTGGTCACTATGGGACTAGCGTTTGGTCAGTCATTTGACCCTCCATTCACTTCCAACTCGAAATCATATGTGAATGAAGTTTGCTCCAATTGATCTTAGGGCTTCTTCTGAGCTACCTAGTGCTAGATTTGACAAGTGTGCACTACACCTAACCCACTAGACTCACCTAGATCAAGCTACTAGTCCATACCCCCTTAATAGTATGGCCAAAGGAAAAACAAAGTCCTAAACTACTCTAAGTGTCTCTTCAACACCAAACGACACTTAGAACTAGTCCATCCTTAACCTTGTCATCCATCCTTTGAAAACCGAAATGATTTCTATCGTAGGGGCATGACAACCTTGATTGGCCAATCAATTGCCATTACCATGACCTAACTTAATTGCCTCTACAAAACACATGTTAGTCATAGTATTCTCGTATTGTCATTAATCATCAAAACCCAACTAGGGGCCTAGATGCTTTCACTCGCTGGATCCGTCAATTTCCTCGCTTGATCCATCGGATCTCCAGCCTCGCTCCCATCGGGCCATTGGATCTGGCCATTGGAATAGGGGGTATAAAACTTGTACTGGCTGGCCAGCCGCATCTCGCTTCGTTGCCCTAATTCATTTTCTCTCCTCTGTCAGTGAGTCAGCATCGCCGTATTGGCGACTCGCTCTCCTCTCTCACCTCTGACTTCCTCTCTTCTTCTCGCTCTTCGGTGGCCTCTAGAGTCACCACTGGCCAGCACTGGCACAATCCCTAACCCTAACCCTTGCTCAATCTCTAACCCTAACCCTTGCTCAATCTCTAACCCTAACCCTTTATCTCACTTCGTCCTCACCGGATCCATCGTCGACCTTGCCGGATCTGTCGGTTTCCTCGCTGGATCCATCCCTCGTCATCGACCGCGCTAGATCCATGCCTCGTCGACCTCGCCGGTGACTCTGGTGCTCTAGCTTTGAAGGTAAGTCACTGTTGACCTAACCCTTGCTCAATCCTTAACCCTAAACCTCAATCTCTACTAACCCTTGCTCTGTTTTGTCTGAAGCCGTTGAGGGACCAGGGCGCCGATGAGTGGTGATTAGTGGATCTGACGACGAGATGCTTGAGGTCGGTTCTAACCAAGAGAGGCGGTTGTGTGGGTTGGCCGAGGATGATGACAAGGATGACCTGTGTGAGGACACCTGTAACACCCAAAAATTTTAGTCTTTTTGAAATAAGAAAATTTGATTTAATTATGTTATTATGTGAACATTGAAATTTAGGAAAGAAATAATTTTTTGTGAAAATAAAATCAAATATAAGGTTAGTAACATGTTGATGCACTCATGCTGGAGCATTGTATTTAATATGTTGAGTGGTTTTTGATTTAAACTCAAAAGGATTCAAAACTTATTTGAAAAATACATTTGGAAATTTGATTTGGAAAAAGAAAAAGGAAATTACTTTTCCCTTCCCTCCCTTCCTCAATTTTGGCCCATGGCCTTTTTCTCCCTCCCGCCAGCCCACTCGCCCTCCCCCTCTCCCCTTCCTGGGATGGCCCAGCTTGGGCCAGGCAACCGCTGCCACAGCACTGGCCCAGCTCGCACGAAGCACCGCGCCGAAGCCTAGCTCTGCAGCAACCGTCGTGCCCCTTCCCCATGCTTAGCCACTGCCTAGCCAGGCCCACTCGTTAGCTCCTCCCCCCACCTCCTTCCACGCATCCAGCAACCGCCCGCACGTGCCTAGAGCAACCGCTGCCCCATGCCCGCTCTTCTCGCGACGTAGGCGCGTCCTCCCTATGCCCGGCCTCTTTAAAACAGCGCCGAGCCCTTCCCCGCTCTCCCTGCTGCTCCTTTCTCCCTCTCACGATGCCCGTGCATGAGGTAACAGCCACGCTAAGGAATCGCCGGGATCCGTCGCCCGCCTCCTCGTGAACCGCCATCTCCGAGCCACCGTCGACCCCGTTCTCCCCGCTGTGAGCTTCACCGTGATCCCCTCTCTCTCCCCATGCGGTTTATTTCCCATTTCGTGGCTTCTAGAGCCCTATCCGCGGGCGCCCGTGAGCTCTTGCTTGCCGGCCATGGCGGCCACCGCGCCAACCGCGTCCACCGGCCCCGTTCTTGGCCTGGACGGGTTCGCGAGAACCTCCGCAACTCCCTGGTGCCCTTGGTTCTTCGAACCATGGCCCCTAGCCCCGTACCGCGTGCTCCAGCGACCTCCATGC
The DNA here is from genome assembly GCF_019320115.1 of Miscanthus floridulus. Classification (NCBI taxonomy): domain Eukaryota; kingdom Viridiplantae; phylum Streptophyta; class Magnoliopsida; order Poales; family Poaceae; genus Miscanthus; species Miscanthus floridulus. Next base: position 81,587,158 of record NC_089583.1, read on the forward strand.
CACCGACTGCACTGTGCTCAGTCGGACCTCCTTCTCTCTCCCCCAGATTTAATTCTAGCCGTCTATTTTTAGATCTACGGCCAGGATTAAAAGTTACCATTTCGCGCGAAATTTTGCTAAAGAGTTCCTCGCTTTCAGATAAATTGAACCCACAGTCCCTAGCATAGTTTCCAGAGTATGCTTTCTCATTTTGAAAGCGTAAAGTTCACTGTTTTAGTTCAAAATACATTTTTAGTATTTACAGAAATGCCATTAGATTTGTTTTGCTTATAAAAACTTCGTTTTAGCTTCGAATTGATCCGTTCAAATTGTGTTAGCTTCATAATTTCATAATCTACGTGTTAGTACCACTGTTAATCAAGTTTGCAACGTTTAAATTTCATGATTAGTTTTAATTAAATAAAGTGCTATAGAAAACCCCGTTTAATTCATAACTTTCGCGTTTTAGCATCGATTTTCGTGAACTTCGCATTGACGTGATCGTAGCGAGACGTAGATTATTTTCATAAACATTTTATATTGTTTCTATACTGTTGGTGTACTATTCTAATGGTAGGATTGTTTGCTTTGCATGAATGCCTGTGGAATGTTGTATGTTGCCGTGTTGGTCGCGTTCAGACGGTGAGGAGAACGTTGGAGATCCAGAGTTCTTCGACGACCAGCAGGACCAGCAAGAGTTTGTGAACCAAGGCAAGTATAGCATGGGCCTACCTTGATGTCCTATTCACTTTAATCATTTACTCATGTGCATGTGTCTAACTTTGATAGCCATAAGGACATTCTAGTCTTTTGATGACTTGTTTCCTTGACTCCTATGGGTTAATTGCATATGGGTAGATTGCTAGTGCTCTAACTAAACATGATATATACAATGGTTAATGGTTCTATGGAACTAAAAGTATAACGTGATTTGTAACAACTGATCCATAGGGCGAAGGTGCAAATGACTTTTGATCATGTTGCTCCCGGCCCTCCATAAGGACTTATCTGTCGGCAAAAGCTGGGACTGACAGTGTAACTATGAGAGTCATATGGCTCTGGCTTTAGCCCAGTAATAGGACCTTTTCTAGCTTGTTAGAGGTTACCTTTATGGCGCAAAAGGGGCTTGCCACATTGGGTATAGGGCTGCCTCTGTTCCTATGTGTATAGCCGCGATGGATATGTGCCATAGGAATGGGGGGTTCCTACATCTGCTTGCTGAGAAAACCTAGCGGCCCTAACTTGTTAGAGAAACCTATGAAATGGCTTCATAGTGTACCTTGCCCGCTCACCTTGGCAGTGACATGGGAGTAATTAACTCGGGCATATGGGAATCACGACTCGTGGTGAATGTGCACCACCTCTACAGAGGGTTACAAACTGTTATAACAACCATGCTCACGGTCACGAGCGGCCTGGAAAACTCACAGAATAACTGGATACTCATTGTGGTTCATTTATGATGGTTTACGATGATAATATGATGCAAATGATTCTGATATCATATTATGTGGGTTTAAAAGGGAGCTAAGGCATAACTTGATAATAATTGGTAATAAAATCCCGACTTACTAAAATTTCTAACTACAGTAAACTAGTGTCATCCTTTTTGAGCTACATAACCCTATGTTATCTTGTTAAGTACGGGAAGTACTTACGCTTGTTCATTTCTATATTTGGATAAAAATCCTGGATGGGTAACAGATGACAACGGGTATGAGGAATTTCCTAAAGATTATTAGGCTTGTGGTCAACCAGTTGACCCTCCCTGTGATGGTGTTCCACGAGAGAGAGTTATCTTTTAATTTTTGCTGTGATGTATAAGACTAAGTTATATTATTATCGTGAGGTAAGATGCACTATGATGCTACTCTCTTATAATTTGTTAGCTTGTGTGTGTGGTTGATCCCTGGGCACACATGAGTTAGTGCATTCAATTTTATCCTTAAAATTGGGTGTGACAAATTGGTATCAGAGCCAGGTTGACTGTAGGACGCAAGGCAAGTTAAAAATGGTCATTTTAGCATCTTTGCTCCTCTGGTTTCTTACTTACTGTCATATTCTTGTTATTTTATTAAAACATTTATGCTTTTCATACCTTAATCTATTATATAAAATTGTTGATTCTAATTCTATCTCACTTTAAATCTATAGATGTCTCATAACCCAAACACTACTCGCCTTAGCACTATTGGCTACCATGCTTTGTTCACCCCACATGCTCCACAGGTGGAGAAGGAGATTGTGATCATCTCTGACGATGAGGAGATGGCTACCCCGACACCTGCACCTGCTCCTACTCCAGCTGTCGCACCGGTCTATCCTGTTGTAGCTACACCTGAGGAGTCATCGGCTACTTCACCTACACCTGCGCCATCCCCAGCTGTCCCTATGGTGGATGAGGAGATAGGCTGGAAGCGCAAGTACTACTTCAAGCCAGCCCCTGAGATGGCCTACTACCACACCCTCCTCACCCATGTGCTGGACGACTACTACCCCGATCTACACGCATCCATCAGCTATCATTGTGCAGAGTACCAGCATCCTTTGGAGGCAACCTTTTGGAAGGTAGAGCTGTTTGTCACTGCTTGGAATGACATCAAGAATGGACATGAGGTGGAGACTATCCACCGTGCCACTGCTAGGAGTGCCCATGCCTTGGATGGCATGGAAGATGCAGCGCATGACGCCTACATCTACTACCATGGTCGTCGCTTTGAGGCCATGAGGGAGGATCGTTTCAGGTTCCTTCCTCGCAATGATCATGAGGGTGTTTGGCAGGTCTTGGCTCCACCAGAGAGTGACCCAACCCTTGAAGCAACAGTGCAGCATGTCCATACCATGCAGGGGGTGGATGAAGAAGTCAAAGGAGAGCTGCGTGCTTCACAGAGGGCCGAAAGACATCTCCAGAAGCAAGTTGATGAACTATGTGCTCAACTTGGGCAGCCACCGATCTACAAGAAGAAGTGTCGATCGTTCACCATGATTGACACCGTCCCATAGGTGTTAGGTACCTTGATTAAGATTACAACGTCGTTAGTTTGTGTTTCATATTTAGTCTTGTTTGGTCTTGTGAACTTGGATGATTAGATGTTTTAATTTGTGAACTTGGTTGATTTGCAATTTGGTTGTTTGCTGGAAGTTTGTGGGAATGTCCACAACTTCCTTAGATTAGAACCTTAAGTTTAGATGAAATCTTAATGCAGATGGTTTGCTTTATCTTATCTCTGCTGTGCTATTTTCTGGAGCAGCCTATGATCCTTATCTTGTATCTTGAAATCTGGGCTGTAAAAAATTCTAAAATTTTTGTGGAAATAACTAGACTTCCATATCTTTCAAATCTCTCTGGAATCACGTCAATAGCTGTTCAGGTTTGTGAGATCTAGCTGTCATAAATTGATGTTCCTGCGCAGACTGAAACCCAGAACAGATTCGGTTTAGCTCTATTTTTGACCATGTGTATGTCAGAACCTGTAAAAGTGATCTAAATAAAAGTTGTAGCTGATCTCCTAAGCTTTCCAACTGTTCTTAGTACACCTCTGTTGGATCTCTGAAACTCAAGTTATGATAGATTTACTGAACTGCTGTTTTTGGAATCTTGTCCAAAAAATTCTCAGCATTGTTTCTTATCTTTTGTAAGCTCTCTATAATTTGGAAATCTCTAAAATTTGCGCATTTGTTGAAAAATAGATGGCCGCAAGAGGAGGAAGAGGCAGAGGCCGTGGTCGTGGGCGTGATGCTCTCATAAATCCACACCACCGCCACCTGTGACCATGGAACAATTAATGGGAATGCAAGCACAGTTGATGTAAGCTATGATGCAGCGCTTGGATAATGAACCTGCAAGAGGACCACCGCCTGTTCAGGTCAGAGATAAGCGTGGAGAGTTTATGAAGGGTCGCCCACCGGTGTTCACTCATGCCTTAGATCCTATGGAGGCAGATGATTGGTTGCATGCTGTAGAGAAGCAACTTAACATAGCATAATGCAACGATCTTGAGAAGGTGTTGTATGCTTCTGGTCAACTCCAAGAAGCAGCTCAGGATTGGTGGGATTCTTTCCAGTATGGACATCCCAATAACGCTCCTGCTATCACCTGATAGGAATTCAAGGACAATTTCTGGTCTTATCATATCCCTAATGGACTCGTGGAATTGAAGCAGGAGGAATTCAGGTCCCTCAAGCAAGGATCCATGACTGTAGCGGAGTATCGTGACAAGTTTGCTCAACTATCATGTTATGCTCCAAATGATGTAGCTGAGGACAAGGATAAGCAACACAGTTTCCTTAAGGGACTCTATGATGGACTGCAGCTTCAGCTGATGTCCAACACCTACCCTAACTTTTAGTCTTTGGTGAATCGCGCTATTGTGATTGACGATAAGCGTAAAGAGATAGAAGCCAAGAAGAGGAGGCTTCAAGGGCAAGCTTCTAGAAGTAACACTCGCCCGCGTGCATATCCACAGCAGGGTTTTCAACAAAGGAATCAAGGACCATCTAACTAGGGAAACCGTGGTCAGTATCCTCAACGTAATCAGTTCCAGCAACGCCCTTAGTACCAGCAACAGTATGGTAATTAGCGTCCCTCGCAACAGACTAGCAATCCGGCAACACACCAGAGACCATCCAACAATGCTCCTGTGAAGAGTGGTGCACCCAATAACCCCAATGCATGCTACCACTGTGGAGAAGTAGGTCACTATGCTCATCAGTGTCCAAAGAAGCAGAACCGGCAAGCACCTCAGAACCAGACTGGCAATCAGAAGTTCATTGCCCGACCACCTCACACTACGAAGGTGAACTATGTGTCATCTGATGTAGCTTAGGAGACGCTCAAGGTCATGTTGGGTACATTCAGCGTCAACTCTATCTCTGCTACAGTCCTTTTTGATTCTGGTGCTTCGCATTCTTTTATTTCCCAAGCTTTTATTAGATTGCATAGCATACCTTTGTGTGCCATGAAAAACCCCATACTAGTAAATTCACCGGGAGGTAGTATGCCCACTTCATATTGGAGTCCCTCAACTAGCATTTCCTTAAGGGGGTAGCCTTCAAAGTGAAACCAATTGTGTTGAGAACATCGGGAATTGATCTTATTCTAGGAATGGATTGGATGAAACAACACCGGGCAGTGATTCAGTGTCAGGAGAAATCTGTGGTTGTGACATCACTCAACGGAGATAGAATCTATGTAGAAGTGGTAGTGCAAGCTCAGCCTACAGCCACAGTGAACCAGCTGGATGGTGATGCCAATGAACAAGATCATGTAGTGGAGGAGTTCTTGGATGTCTTCCCCGATGACTTGCTAGGTATGCCACCTGACCGAGACATTGAATTTATTATTGAATTATTACCTAGAACTGCACCAATAGCTAAACATCCATATAGAATGGGGGTTAATGAATTAGAAGAGCTTAAGAAACAACTAAAAGAGTTGCAAGAAAAAGGTTTCATACGCCCTAGTTCTTCCCTATGGGGGGCACCTGTGATCTTTGTGGATAAGAAGGATGGTAGTCAACGGATGTGTGTGGATTACCGTTCACTTAATGAGGTTACAATCAAGAATAAATACCCTCTACCTAGGATTGAAGATTTGTTTGATCAATTGAGAGGAGCCTATGTGTTCTCCAAGATTGATCTCCGCTCAGGATACCATCAGCTTAAGATTCGAAACTCAAACATACCCAAGACAGCATTCACTACACGGTATGGCTTGTATGAGTATACCGTTATGTCTTTTGGATTGACTAATGCACCTGCATACTTTATGTATCTGATGAATAAGGTGTTCATGGAGTTTCTAGATAAATTTGTGGTTGTATTCATAGATGACATACTGATATTCTCCAAGACTGAAGAAGAACATGCTGAACATATAAGGTTGGTCTTGCAAAAGCTTAGAGAACATAAGTTATACGCTAAGCGGAGCAAGTGTGAGTTTTGGTTGAAGGAGGTCTCTTTTCTAGGTCATGTTGTCTCCAATGGTGGAATAACAGTGGATCCAGACAAGGTACAAGATGTGCTGAATTGGAAGCCACCAATCAATGTAAGTGAGATTCGTAGCTTTTTGGGATTGGCTGGATATTACAGGAGGTTCATTGAAGGTTTTTCCAAGCTTGCTAAGCCTATGACAGCTCTATTGGAAAAGAATGCTAAGTATGGATGGTTGGATAAATGCTAGGCAAACTTTGATGAGCTAAAGAAGAGATTGACTATAGCTCCAGTATTGATTTTGCCTGACTTAAGCAAGAACTTCTCTATATATTGTGATGCATCCTGGTTGGGCCTTGGATGTGTGCTTATGCAAGAAGGAAGAGTGGTGGCATATGCATCTAGATAATTGAGGAAGCAAGAGTTGAATTACCCTACTCATGACTTGGAATTGGCAGCTGTGGTACATGCTTTGAAAATCTGGAGACATTATCTAATTGGGCATAAGAGTGATATCTATACAGATCACAAGAGTTTGAAGTATATCTTTACCTAGTCAGATCTGAATCTGAGACAACGTCGTTGGTTGGAATTGATCAAAGACTATGACTTGGAAGTGCATTATCATCCAGGAAAAGTAAATGTTGTAGCTGATGCACTTAGCAGGGAGAGTTATGCTAATGGACTTGGGATGACTTTTATGTCAGCAGAGTTGTGTGCTGAAATGGAGCATCTCAACTTGAGTTTTGTCACTAATGCAATGGAATTGGTGATAGAGCCTACATTGGAACAAGAGATACGCAAAGGTCAATTGGAGGATGAAAAACTAAAAGAGATAGCAGAGAATGTAGTGCTTGAAAAGGCACCAGGATTCAGGATGGACGAGAATAGTACTCTTTGGTTCAGAAAAAGGATATGTGTACCTGAAGTGAAGGCTATCCGTGATGCAATTCTGCAAGAGGCCCATGAGTCTACTTATTCCATACATCCTGGAAGTACGAAGATGTATTTAGATCTCAAGGAGAAGTATTGGTGGTATGGTTTGAAGAGAGATATGGCAGAGTATGTGGCCTTGTGTGACACTTGTCAAAGAGTGAAAGCTGAGCATCAAAGACCTGCAGGGTTGCTACAACCAATGAAGATTCCTAAATGGAAATGGGAAGAAGTTGGTATGGATTTTATTGTAGGTTTGCCCCGCACTCAAAGAGGTTATGATTCAATATGGGTAATAGTGGATCGACTCACCAAGGTGGCTCACTTTTTACCAGTCAAGACTACCTATATGGGTGCAAGACTAGCAGAGTTGTACATGGAAAGAATAGTGTGTTTACATGGTGTTCCCAAGAAGATTGTGTCGGATAGAGGCACTCAGTTTACATCGCAATTCTAGCATAAAGTACATAGATCTTTGGGGACAAAGCTGAATTTCAGTTCTGCTTACCACCCGCAAACTGATGGACAGACTAAAAGGATCAACCAAATTTTGGAAGATATGTTGAGAGCTTGTGCACTACAGTATGGTAATAGTTGGGATAAGAGTCTGCCAAACGTAGAGTTCTCGTACAACAATAGTTACCAAAAGAGTCTCAAGATGACACCTTTTGAGGCGTTGTATGGACGTAAATGTAGAACACCTTTGTTCTAGAATCAGACTAGTGAAACTCAAGTGTTTGGACGCGATATCCTTAGAGACGTGGAAGAACAAGTGAGAATGATTAGAGACAACTTAAGAGTGGCTCAGTCCCGACAGAAGAGTTACGTTGATACTCATAGAAGAGAGCTGACTTTCGAAGTTGGTGATTATGTGTACTTGAAGGTGTCGCCAATGAGAAGTGTGAAAAGATTCAATATGAAGGGAAAGTTAGCACCAAGGTATATTGGACCTTTTAAAATCCTAGAGAGACGTGGAGAAGTAGCCTATTAATTGGAACTGCCTGAAAGTTTATCAGGTGTGCATGATGTGTTCCATGTTTCTCAATTGAAAAAGTGTTTGAGGGTACCGAAAGAGCAGATTCCTTTGGAAGAGCTTGCTGTTAAGGAAGATCTTATATATGAAGAGTATCTGATAAAGATTTTAGAAACTACCGAAAGAGTTACAAGAAGCCGAACTATAAAGATGTGCAAGGTGCAGTGGAATCGGTATACAGAGGATGAGGCTACTTGGGAAAGAGAAGAGGATCTGAGAAAGTCTTATCCCCAACTGTTTGAGTAAGCAATCACTCAAATCTCGAGGACGAGATTCATCTTAAGGGGGGTAGAATTGTAACACCCAAAAATTTCAGTCTTTTTGAAATAAGAAAATTCGATTTAATTATGTTATTATGTGAACATTGAAATTTAGGAAAGAAATAATTTTTGTGAAAATAAAATCAAATATAAGGTTAGTAACATGTTGATGCACTCATGCTGGAGCATTGTATTTAATATGTTGAGTGGTTTTTGATTTAAACACAAAAGGATTCAAAACTTATTTGAAAAATATATTTGGAAATTTGATTTGGAAAAAGAAAAAGGAAATTACTTCTCCCTTCCCTCCCTTCCTCAATTTCGGCCCATGGCCTTTTTCTCCCTCCCGCCAGCCCACTCGCCCTCCCCCTCTCCCCATCCTGGGTCGGCCCAGCTTGGACCAAGCAACCGCTGCCACCGCACCGGCCCAGCTCGCGCGAAGCGCCGCACCGAATCCCAGCTCCGCAGCAACCGATGTGCCCCTTCCCCACGCTCAGCCACTGCCTAGCTGGGCCCGCTCGTCAGCTCCTCCCCCCACCTCCTTCCGCATGTCCAGCAACCGCCCGCGCGCGCTTGGAGCAACCGCCGCCCCACGCTCGCTCTTCTCGCGACGTGGGCGCGTCCTCCCCGCGCCCGGCCTCTTTAAAACAGCGACGAGCCCTTCCCCGCTCTCCCTACTGCTCCTTTCTCCCTCTCGCGCTACCCGTGCATGAGGTAACTGCCGCACCGAGGAATCGCCGGGATCCACCGCCCGCCTCCGCACGAACCGCCGTCTCCGAGCCGCCGTCGACCCCGTTCTCCCCGCTGTGCGCTTCACCGTGATCCCCTCTCTCTCGCCATGCGGTTTATTTCCTATTTCATGGCTTCTAGAGCCCTATCCGCAGGCGCCCATGAGCTCTTGCTCGCTGGCCATGGCAGCCACCGCGCCAACCGCGTCCACTGGCCCCGTTCTTGGCCTGGACGGGTTCACGAGAACCTCCACAACTCCCCGATGCCCTCGGTTCTTCGAACCGTGGCCCCTAGCCCCTGTACCACGTGCTCCAGCGACCTCCATGCCGCCGGCGATGGAGCCTTGCCACCGGCTGCACTGTGCCCGGCCGAACCTCCTTCTCTCTCCCCCAGATTTAATTCTAGCCGTCTATTTTCATATCTGGGGCCAGGATTAGAAGTTACCCTTTCACACGAAATTTTGCTAAAGAGTCCCTCGCTTTCGGATAAATTGAACCCGCAGTCCCTAGCATAGTTTCCAGAGTACGCTTTCTCGTTTTGAAAGCATAAAGTTCACTGTTTTAGTTCAAAATACGTTTTCAGTATTTATAGAAATGCCATTAGATTTGTTTTGCTCATAAAAACTTCGTTTTAGCTCCGAATTGATCCGTTCAAATTGCATTAGCTTCGTAATTTCATAATCTACATGTTAGTACCACTATTAATCAAGTTTCCAACTTTTAAATTTCATGATTAGTTTTAATTAAATAAAGTGCTATAGAAACCCCCGTTTAATTCATAACTTTCACATTTTAGCACCGATTTTCGTGAACTTCGCGTTGACGTGATCGTAGCGAGACGTAGATTATTTTCATAAACATTTTATATTGTTTCTATACTGTTAGTGTACTGTTCTAATGGTAGGATTGTTTGCTTTGCATGAATGCCCGTGGAATGTTGTATGTTGTCGTGTTGGTCGCATTCAGACGGTGAGGAGAACGTTGGAGATCCAGAGTTCTTCGACAACCAGCATGACCAGCAAGAGTTTGTGAACCAAGGCAAGTATAGCATGGGCCTACCTTGATGTCCTATTCACTTTAATCATTTACTCATGTGCATGTGTCTAACTTTGATAGCCATAAGGATATTCTAGTCTTTTGATGACTTGTTTCCTTGACTCCTATGGGTTAATTGCATATGGGTAGATTACTAGTGCTCTAACTAAACATGATCTATATGATGGTTAATGGTTCTATGGAACTAAAAGTATAACATGATTTGTAACAACTGATCCATAGGGCGAAGGTGCAAATGACTTTTGATCATGTTGCTCCCGGCCCTCCATAAGGACTTATCTGTCGGCAAAAGCTGGGACTGACAGTGCAACCGTGAGAGTCATATGGCTCTGACTTTAGCCCAGTAATAGGACCTTTTCTAGCTTGTTAGAGGTTACCTTTATGGCGCAAAAGGGGCTTGCCACGTTGGGTATAGGGCTACCTCTGTTCCTATGTGTATAGCCACGATGGATATGTGCTATAGGAAAGGGGGGTTCCTACATCTGCCTGCTGAGGAAACCTAGCGGTCCTAACTTGTTAGAGAAACCTATGAAATGGCTTCATAGTGTACCCTGCCCGCTCACCTTGGTAGTGACATGGGAGTAATTAACCCGGGCATATGGGAATCACGACTCGCGGTGAATATGCACCACCTCTACAGAGGGTTACAAACTATTATAACAGCCATGCTCATGGTCACGAGCGGCCTAGAAAACTCACAGAATAATTGGATACTCATTGTGGTTCATTTATGATGGTTTACGATGATAATATGATGCAAATGATTCTGATATCTTATTATGTGTTTGTAAAAGGGAGCTAAAGCATAACTTGATAATAATTGGTAATAAAATCCCGACTTACTAAAATTGCTAACTGCAGTAAACTAGTGTCGTCCTTTTTGAGCTACATAACCCTATGTTATCTTGTTAAGTACAGGAAGTACTTACGCTTGTTCATTTCTATATTTGGATAAAAATCCTGGATGGGTAACAGATGACAACGGGTATGAGGAATTTCCTAAAGATTATTAGGCTTGTGGTCAACCAGTTGACCCTCCCTATGATGGTGTTCCACGAGAGAGAGTTATCTTTTAATTTTTGCTGTGATGTATAAGACTAAGTTATGTTATTATCGTGAGGTAAGATGCACTGTGATGATACTCTTTTATAATTTGTCAGCTTGTGTGTGTGATTGATCCCTGGGCACACATGAGTTAGTGTATTCAATTTTATCCTTAAAATTGGGTGTGACAACACCGTGGAGCTATTCGGCTGTAACATTCAAGCTCCCATCGTCCTCGAGCCCTATGATGATCAAGCAGTGGATGGGGAAGAGAACAACGGCAAGCGGTCACGTCCCTCTATCTCAGCAGTGTGGCTTGATTTCAAGAAACTCTTCAAAATAGAGAATGGTAAGAAGGTCAAGTATGGAGCTAAGTGCATCCATTGCTCTAAGGAATACTCTGGGCACTCTAGTGGTGGCACTAGTCACCTCACCTGGCATTGGGATAAATGCCCTAGGTGGTATGAAAAAACTCGCATGTCTCAGTCACAGATCTCTTTTAATCCTTATGGTAGTATACACAATTGGGAGTACTATCCTATTGTTGCTCGTACTCAACTGGTTCGATTACTTGATAGGCTTGATGTTCCTATCTCTTTGGGAGAACCATATGCATTTGAAGAATACATTAGAACTGCTCATAATCCTAAATTTGTTTAAGTCTCTAGGCAAACCACCACTAGAGACATGCTTAAATACTTCACTGATTGGAAGGCTAAGCTTGTTGAGACTGTTAGTTTTGCTAGTGTTAATTGTGTGTGTCTAACCTCTGATATTTGGTCTAGTAATGCCCAAGAGGACTACCTTAGTGTTGTTGCTCACTACATAAACTCTGATTGACAACTACAGAAGAGAGTGCTTGGTCTTAGGCTTATTGATTGTTCCCACAATGGACAAAACATTACTCATCTTGTTGCATCTATGCTTGCTGATTATGGTTTGACTAGAAATGTATTTGCTATTACTTTGGACAATGCATCATCTAATATATCAGCCATGAAAAAACTTAGACTTGTTCTTTCTAAATATGTTGGTATTGAAGTTGTGGTCAATGCATCATCTAATGATAGTGATGATTTAGACAATGCAGTTAATTGTATGTTCTTGCATCAGCGTTGTGCATGTCACATTATCAATCTGATTGTTAAGAAGGCCCTAACTGCTCTTAAGCCTTTGATTGAAAAATTTAGAATTTCAATATCTTCCTTAAACTCATCTAACTAGAGAATTGCTGCATATAAAAGTTACTGCATTGCCACTGGTGTTAGACCTAGAAAATTTCAACTGGACATGGAAGTTAGGTGGAATTCTACATACCTAATGCTTAAGCATTTGTTTCCACATAAGGTCTCATTCACTACTTTCATCCATGATCAATATCCTAGGGCTAAAGGTGGTCAGTTGCTTTTAACTGATGACCATTGGGCTATGGCAGAAAAAAATGCTTAACTTTCTTGAACTGTTTTATGATGCTACAGTTGCATTGTCCGGTGTGTACTATCCTATATCTCCACTCATGATTCTTTATCTTGTTAAGATTGCTATGCACCTAAAGAATTATGCAAATGATAATCACATCAGACATGTGGTTCAACCTATGATAGACAAATATAATAAATACTGGAGGGACGTACCTTTGCTTTATTCTTTCGCATTCATCCTGGACCCCAGAGCTAAAATGAAAGGTTTTATTAGAGTGCTTAGGAGGTTGGGTACCCTTACTAGTACAAATTATAGTGCTTACTAGGCTAGCACTAGAGCTCGACTTACTGATGTCTACAATAAATATGAGAAGAAATATGGTGGTGTTAGGTTGAGGAGGACTGCCCCTCCTAACCTATCTAGTAAAAAAAGGTCTGCTTGGGATGAAATTTATGATGATGGTGGTGGTGCTGGTGGTATGCATACTACAGCTGCTACTCTAATCATGGCTAGAGATACATCTGCAACTGCCCTGCTGCAGGCTGCAAGTTCTTCAGGTTCTAATGTTTCTAAACTTGTTTCTTACTTGGATTGTGACACTGTGAACCATTTAGATGATGATTTTAATATCTTGGACTGGTGGCATCAGCATAAACTCACATATCTAGTGCTGTCAATCATGGCTAAAGATATTTTAACTGTTCCTGTTTCAACCATATCTTCAGAATCCACTTTTAGTATGACTGGCAGGATCATCGAGGAGCGGCGGAGGAAGCTAAAGCCTGAAATGGTGGAGATGCTGACCTGCATCAAAGATTGGGAGGCTGCTGAAGCTCGGCTACAACACATGGTGGAGGACAAGGAGCTTGAAGAAGCATTTGAATAACTTTATCTTGATTAGTTATCATTTATGTAATGGGACTGTAATATTATGGACTATGGACTGGACTTTAATGAACTTTATAATTGGAGCTAGGCTATATTCTTTTTTCTTGGCTAGGGTTTCTCACAAGGGTGAGTTTTACCTAGACAGTTTTTTAATGAGGCAGCCATTGCACTAAAGCTCCCAATAAAATTTTATTTTGTTATCTCTTCCTGTGTTTGTGTGATTATGTGATCTATGCGTTTCAGTGATTAAGTTAATATCAATTCTCTGTGAACATGTAACTTTGAGTCTTTGATAAGTTCTCTGATATTCTGATGATGAAGTTAAGATTGAGATGATGAAGTTATTGTGATATTGTGATATTCTGATACTTTAAGAACGTGTAACTTAAGATTGAGATGATGAAGTTATTGTCCCTGATATTCTGATCAGTTTGAGGTGTTGGGCACTTATAGTGCCAGTGCCGGCACGGGCACTGCTGGGCCGCCGTGTCTAGTGGTACGGCACGGCACGGCTAAGACCTGATAGTGTCGTGCCTGGGCCAGTACCTCGGCACAGCGGCACTAACAGGCACGGCATGGCACGGCTAGTCTACCGTGCCGCGTAGTGCTGTGCCTAGCCAGCCCATGCTAGTGCGTGCCGGGCGGCCTATTTGGCCAACTATAGTGGGATGGTAGAGTTGAAATTTACAGGGGCATTATAATAATTTCACGTGTATCCTTGGTACCAGTGCCCAGTCCTACAATTGCATTTTTTGCGTGACGTAGGGAGTACGTTCAACTAGCAAACAACATGTCCCATGTCCCATTTACAAGGACGGAGCTAAAAAACCCGCTCTCTACCGATCCCATTGAATCTCTATCAGCATCACTTCGGAATCATTAATTTGTCACTTGTTTCTCATCCTATCCCTCACTAGAATCACTTTACTAAAGAATTAGGGTAGTGAAAGCTACCAAACTGACCCTAAGGATAGCTTGGAAAGCTCCACGTGGGTGACATCTCGACCAAAATTCCTCTATGAGATGAGAATCCTCAACTCTAGTTTTTTTTTCTTATTTTTGTACAAATAAGAGCCGTTGACTAGGTGTGTAGGTGCATACCAAGGGGCTTGGAGTTCATTTCAGTAAAGCAAACATACATGTATCTGGGCAGTGCATATTTTTATGGCATGCTAGCAAACTTAGGTGAAACTAAGATGCTAGAAATAAAATAAAAAAAAAGGATGAAGAAAATATGTTGTGCAAACATAATCTATATCTATATCTATATCTCTTATTGCATCTTAGCCAACGACATGAAAATTCGTAGCATACACCTTTGCCTTTGGGCTTGTTTCCATCTCTTCTTCTCCTCTCAAGTGTGAGCTTGCTCCACATGGCTTGATCATCTCTCCACCGTCTTCTAGCCTTGCTCACCACTCGAAGTGTGGAATTAGCTTAAATACAACTTGATTGAAAGCATTAGTACACTAGTTATCATTCAATTACCAAGACGAAACTTAGAGCAACTCCAGGTGTTTCTAATATATTCAATTAACTTGCTAAACCAATAAAATTTAGCGAGTTAACAAAATAAAGTAGCAACCTCAATTTATTTATATCTCAATAGCTTTCTATACTAGCTTCCTAAACCAATTTTACATTATTGGGAATCCTGAACTATTTCTAACCAACCAAACTTTTTTAATAGTTTCTTTGTCTCTTACTACTTTCTCATCTGAAACCCTTTATTTTATTAATTCACTCATGCTCCCAATTTACTCCGATCTCACGAGAAAAATGCCGGACAAGGAGCAAATACGGAGTTTCTCCCGATCGTGAAAACTTACAAGTTGGAATCTTGGAGAGGATATCAAAATAGGGAGTTGTTTTACAAAACTCTTGTAGATGCTCTTAGGGCTTTCAATAGTTACCTACTCCCTTCTTTCATAATGAATAGAATTCTAGTCTTCTCTAAAGTCATCAATCTCAACTTTAAACAAATACTCCCATATTGGTAATTAAGGTCGTTTTGGATAGAATTTAGCATACCAAGGAGTGATTAAGGAGGATGTATTTTTTTCCTATTTGTCCTTATTAAATAGGGTTGCGGGTATCTCCCATACAAAGACCTTTTGCACAGCTATATTGGTTAGCACAGCGAGGGCGGGCATTTTTTGCTTGACGCGTGAGTTTTGCATGGGCGCGTGAGGAAGGGGAGGTGAGCAGGCGGCGGACCGACTGGGGCTGCGGGCTATTTAATTGCTCCCATGAATAAAATGAGGGCCATAGGAAACGACGAGTGTAGGGGCAATCACGTCCAAAACTAGCTTATAACAGACCCAAAACGACTTCAATTGTACAAATGATGTCAGCCCCTAAAACGACTTCAATTGCTGATACGGAGGGAGTATATAAAACCGTCGAGCACCCCTCCAACCCCCCCCCCCCCCCCCTCGCACGGCACTGAGTGGCACCCGCTCTGGGACGCTAAGCCCCCGCCTGTCTGCCACTTTGAAGAAGCACATGTAATGACATGTTAACCACCAGTGTTTCATCACCAACTCTGTTTTGCATATGGCTATAGTTTTCATCGTAGTTTTTTTTTGTTACAAACAGGTGGTAAAAATGATTTTCACCGTCGGTTCATGTCCCAAACTAGCGTAAAACCCAGGATGGTTTTCACCATCGGTTTTTGTGCCAAAATGATTTCACCACCCGTCTTATTCTGAACCAATGGTGGTACATTATCATCAATGGTTTTAATAAAACTGACGGTAAAAATGTTGTCGGCAAAAACTATTTCTATAGTAGTGATAATATGCTTATTTAGAGTGATAAATGTTGATACTATTTTTTATAAATTTAGTCAAACTCAAAAAAGTTTGAATCAAGTCAAAACCTAGAATCATATTTCTTGTAAAAAATAAAACTGTTCTTTGTTTTATCCTTTTGTCTTGTCTTGTACCTGCACCCTTTTGAATGATTAGTTGTTGCAGCCGCGCCGTTTGGATCATTTGATCGGCGGCATTATAGGATGTGTGCAGAAAATAAATGCACACATACGCCGCCGCGCGCACGTTGGCTCAACAGTCAGCTAGTCATCGGATAACCGTGCCTAGGGCGGTTCACGAACGTATAGGCGGTTCCACTACTGTAGCATAGAGTCGGAGGAGCTCGGCTCTAGAACTACTGTAGTACGGAGCCGGAGGAGCTCGAAATCGTGGCTTCTCCGGCTCCTCCTCTCTCTAATTCATTTTCTATCTCAATTTCTGAAATGGCTCCTGCTATAGTGTCGCTACAGTGTTACAAGACGAGGAGCCAGAGCCCAGCTGCGCCAAAGAGGGCCTTATACCTGCCGTATGATTCAAGCTACAGAAACACTGTCGTCGTCGTGCCCATGTGGACCATGTACATGCATGCACACATGCTAAATTCTCATTTCCTGTGTACATATATATGTCAATATGTCTGGCTGCGTCACTTCCCGTTCCTTGTACATTTTGGTTACCCAGAACGTAGGCACCATTGCACCGATGGATCTGCGCGTTTGGATCCGTCGTCACAATTTCCAAGGACGATGCAGGGGCGCTGGATATATAACCACTCCTATAAATATGTTTTCAAAAATTCTCAAATCTGAGCCAAAAAAATAAAGAGTGTTGTTACAAAATTTTTCTGTAGTAGCAGTGAAAGGAGAGGGTGATAAAAAAAATGCATGCACTGATGCACACACGTACACGTAGCAAAGTGCACAGATGTCAGACGAGCAGATGCACCGAATTTTTTACGATTTGGCTCTTTTTTTAAAAGTTTCTCACAAATAAACCCCTGACGGAAAGAATTCAGAAAATGGACCCTTAGCTCGGCGTCATTGTCGGCGCCACCGTCACTGGCGCCGAACTCGGTGCCACCGTCACTAGCGCCGAGCCCCTGGGCACGGTCGATGACCTGCCAGGGGGCTCGGCGCCATAGTGACCGGCGCTGAGCTCGGCGCCGTAGATCTTGGCGCCGAACTCGGCGCCAGTCACTCTGGCGCCGAGCTCAGAAATATCTACCGAGCCCACGCCGGTCCTCTCTCTTCTTCCTCTCGCGCCCTAGCCCTGCCGACGCCGCCGCCCTTGCCCGCGCCACCGCGCCCGCGCCGAGCCCGCGCCGAGCTCGCCGCCGCCCTGCACCCGCCACCGCGCCCGCGCCTCGCCGCCGACCCCACGCCGTCGCGCCTGCTTCCGCGCCCACTCCCACGTCGCGCCGCGCTGAGCCCCCCTGCCCCGCGCAGCGCCGACCCCGCGCCGCCGCCTCGCGCCTGTCGCCGCGCCGAGGCCGCCCCCCGCCCCATGCCGCGCCCCCCGCCGCTCCGAGGCCGCGCCTGCTCCCGTGCCCACGTCCGAGGTCGTGCCTCCGTCGCCCTCCACCGCCGTCCTCGCCTTGCCCTCCACCGTCGGCCCTAGGCCGCGCCCGTCGAGCCGCCGCTGCGGCCTGAGTGAAGAACGCGTCGTCATCCTCCTCTGCCTGTAAGCTTGCCTCTGCTAGAGCGTTGAGCTCGCTTAGTCTGCCAGTGTCGTCCTCAGCCTCCTACGCCTGAATGCCCGCCTCTGCTAGAGCGATGAGCTCGCTAAGTCTGCCAGTATCGTCATCAGCCTCCTGCGCCTGTATGCCCGCCTCTGCTAGAGCAATGAGCTCACTCAGTCTGGCAGTGTCGTCCGCATCCTCGTCTTCCTCATCAGACAACACAATCGGTGATTGAACGGTGCGACCAGCTCGTGATCTATGGTCATCTAACTTCTTCTCCTCATACCTTGCACAAGCCACCTCTGCGGCATATTCCCCACTGCAACCAATCCCTTCATGTATAAAATGCAATCAGTTAGCAATGAGATTATATTACATTTAAAACCAAGAAACGAAAAAAAGGTTTTCAAGCACTCAGTGGTACATAATGTAGCAACATGCTCGTTCAAGACCCGCATCTGTACTCTTGTCTCCTCCCTTGCCTCATTCCTTGCCCTCTCCTCCTCTAACGTCATCCGCCTCTTTAATCCCCATTTGTTAAGCCCAACATCGATCGGGTTACAAATACCGCGTTGTCTAGCAAACTCACGCATCTTTTCTTTGTGATGTTTAACGAATAGGTTGACGTAGTCAGGTCCATATCCCCTCTTCTGTGCAATTAGTTGCCTCTTCTTCAGTTCATCCAAGAACTTAGCTTGACCATCATAACATTCCCAATTGCATTTCCTAGTGCTCTGTTCAAACAAAAAATTATATCATATATGTCTTAGCAAAAAAAACAAAATACGATATCATGTTTACCACAAAAATAACCAACCTCATCATACTCAACCATATGGCCGTAATAATGGCCTATTCCAAGCTCCGAAGGGACTAGGCCATAGTTGGATTTTACACCACATTCGCACATGACAGGAGGTGCTTTGTAGATTACCCTTTCTTTCTTCTTTTCCTTAACCCTCCGCGGTTTTTCCGGCCATTGGTTCTTAGGACCATACAACCACTCCTTAAAACAACACTTCGCCATTGAAAATACCTAAATAATGAGACATTAGTACACGAACACATATAGCTCAAGATTTTAACACATACACTTTGCACTTACTTCATGCTTGTTTGGACACACAAACTCCAATGTATTCTCAGGGTTTATCATAGCTCGATCTCCGCAATCGCACAGAGGAGGTTCCACGAGTCGTCTAACTGTGGCTAGGTACTTCTCCTTAGCCGTCATTGCTGGAGGGTTAGGGGGTGGAACCCACCGCTTGAAGTGCTCATGTGGATGTCTCCCTCTAAACCAATCGTCGAAAAAGAGGTACCTAGGATCAAACTTGTCTGCACCATCGATCCACTGAAAGAAAAAGCATCTCCCATGGTCCTACACAACGAGATTCCAACAAAATATTAGTACCATACTTACACAAATAAAGAAAAAGGATAGTACAAATAATTTCTTACATTAAACCGACTACATGTGTAGAAGCAACGCGCGGCGGTGCCTGGATGTTTCGATTGAAAAACATGGGCCGGGAAACCACAGTCACAGTTAGGGACAGGAAGATCAGGAGGGACGGGGGCATCTTTGCTAGACGCGTCGGAGTATAATTCTCGAGGACGACCCTGTTTTCGCCAAAACTCCTCCCGAAACATTTCTTGCATCTAACAAAACGGATGTAATTTAACAAACATAAATCAAAACATCACAAATAAATATCAATGAGAACCATAACTACAATACAACCAATTTCGTTCTAAGAACTGAAACTAGTTAACATTAAACCCTAAACCTAGGGTTTTCCATTTGATGCACAACAATGAACCCATAACATAACTACATGCGCCTAGGTTTGCTAGCTTTTTCACGCCTTGGCATCATCCTACGGTTGTATAATACATATATTGAGGGATACAATGAAACCCTAAGTGATGACGATTCTTAGGTTCAAAAATCCGACTAATATATACCGAATCGATGCGAAAAAAACAAGAAGGTGAGCGAGGATACCTTGCTCTCGAAGATCTACGGATCAAATCAAGATTTTCAAGGTCCAATATGTTGATTCGTGAGGTGGGGTAAAGTGGGGAGAGAAAAACCTGAGAGGAAGGAGAAAGAAGAGGAAGAACGCTCGGGCAAGAACGTTGGGCCGGGGTTAAATGTAGGTAGCTTGGCGCCACTCACTACGGCGCCGAGCTCGGCGCTAAGATCTACGGCGCCGAGCTCAACACCAGTCACTATGGCGCCGAGCCTCCTGGTAGGTCATCAACCATGCCCAGGAGCTCAGCGCCAGAGACGGTGGCGCCGAGCTCGGCGTCAGCATCAATGACACCGAGCTAAGGATTCATTTTCTGAATTCTTTTCGTCAAGGATCTATTCGTGAGAAACTTTCAAAGAAAAAGCCAAATTGTAAAAAATTCGGGCAGAAGCAAGGCTCGAGCGAGCTTCTTCACGGGCAACCTCAGTGCTTTCGTCATTATGATTATTCGTCGCTTGATCTCCAGTGACTACTGCAGCAAAGCAGTGGCAGTGGCGCCAGTGTACCACCGCACATGCTCGACCTGCCTTGGGTCGATATACCACCGCACTCAGCACGTGTGCACGCACGCCAGTTAGCACAGGAACGAGAGTAGGCATCGGCGACCTCTATATTTCTTCAAATATACTAGGTCGACTTAAGTAGCCACGTCACACACAGGTCACAGAGAGAGAAAGAGACGTGCCATGCATGCACCGTGGAATCTACAAACTAAACAACGTCGATGCGGTCCATTCATGCAAGTGACACGTGTTAGTTGCAGTGTAGTACTGGTGATCCACTGATCCACATGTACAGTATGCATACTACACATCAGATCATATCATCACTGCCGTATTTGTCATAATACTGTACTCTCTCTGTCCCTAAATGAACGAATTCCTACGACAAATTAGCAATAAGGCCAGTCTCAGTGGGGATTTCATGGCCCTGTTACCAATGTATCTATATTTTAGAAATAGTGCAGAAGAGTTTCATCCCCATGAAACTCTCTCTATTCCCATGAAACTCTTATCATCTCTCTCTTCATCAATACGGTGCCACATCAGCCTATTTAATGCCCATGAAACTTTAATGAAACCCCATTGAGACTAGCCTAAAGATAAAAGACCGTGCTATCTCTCATTAAACTTTTGAACCTTAATAGCTTTCTAGTTACCGAGAAGCCTAATTAAGTAGTATCGTTTGGAATAGCAGCTTTGAAAAGAGAGGTTGTGTTAAATTCGACCCAGACTATGAGAAAGATTAATGTGGATCCGTGGACCATTCACCTTTAGAAATCAATTCTTTTAGAGATAATTTTTTAGGCTAGAAATTGATTCTTTCGTAGAAAGTGGGAGTACGTAGACATCCGGTATAATTTATCGGTCAATCGCGTCGTCGTCGACCGGAAAGAAACCAGCCAAGAATCAAATCGGAAGCGGCAGGCCTTATCGAGATGTGCCGGGCGGGCTCGAATTGATTACTCTGATTAATTAGTCGTTGATGATGATGCTCTCTTTGACCGCCGGTAATTGCCCGTGCATGCATGCATGTGTGTCCGCCGCGCGCCGAACCGCGCGGCCGATCGATCTGCTCCAAGCAAACGGCGTCGAGCGCGCGCGCGGCGTGTTGTCATGTGCACGTGCTGCAGTGACGGACCGACCGGGCACTGCCCTCGTGTGCGTACGTACGTGCTCTCGTGTCCGATCCATGCATGCATGCTACGGGCCGGGCAGCGAGCGGCAGCTGCACGGCGGGGCACCCGACCAGCCGGCCCCTACGACCTAGCTACCGCCTACGACGGCGTAGACGACACGCATGGCCACTGCCGCCAGAGCATAGCTGCGACTGTGTGAGTGCATACTGGTCGGACTCGGTTGATATTAACCATCAAGGCATCTATCTACCCCTTCACCAATTGATGGCCAAAAGCCCAAAATGCATGAGGCGCCGTCTCGTCCCGTCGTCTAACCGATTCTGTTTTATCGGAAGGCCGCGACTCGCTCTCTCCCTTGCGACTCGCTAGCGCCGCCGCCCCCGCATTCCACCACCACCGGTCCCGGCCCCCTCCCTTCCTCCTCCGGCGCCATCTTGCCGGAGGCCGGAGGCTGGAGATCGTAGAGTTTTCTAATAGATCAAATTCTTAGAGTTAGAGTCTCTTCATATCAAGTTGCGAGGAGGGTGGAATTGTTTTTTCATGGCAGCTATGTTGAAGATGAGGGCGGCAATTACGGCGTCAATAACTTCATTCATCGGCATGATGATATAGTGGCTTTTCTTTTGGGAAGGAGACATCAAAATGGAGACGATGAAGCTGCCATTGAATAGTTTTCTCCGATCTATTTTTCGTTTTGTTGTGGTTAGATCTGGCCACGATGAAGGACTATGGAGAATAATTTTCAGTTCAGTCTTCCTCGTTCTTTGGTGACAGAAAGAAGAAGAAGAAAGACACAAGAAAGAAGAAATTTCTCAACTTCACCTGCAGGAATGTTGGTCATCGTTCGTTGGCCATCTATTCTCAGACCTTTTGCCGAGTGTTTGCCTATACGGTCATCCATACCAAGCGTCGTACATGTTTGTTTTTTAGATTTGGACTATTCACAATGTGTGTGCAATATAGATGAAAATCAGTATCTGGATATATATAGTGTATTCCAGAGTGTTTGTAACGTGACTATGTACCAAGCTATAATCTAATATAATTCTTTTGTCTAAAAAAAAGCCCGAAATGCATGCGTGAACAAACCAAGTACAGGTCACATCATTTATATTTAGCTGTCAGTTAAACGGTTAGTTCTTTTTTTCGAATTAGTTAAACGTTTAGCTACTGCTAGTCTACTAGTAGTAGCCTATCCCAGATACTAAACAGTGCACATGGCACGCAAGGCGTCGCATGCATGCAGGACGCCGGCCGGCCCGCGTCGTACGCGCAAGTTGCCTGCTCCGACGGGCCGAGCGTACGCGCGGGCGCCTATACGCACCGGAAAGCCCGGCGTCTCATAAATGAGAAGGGATGCGGATGACGCAGTACGTTCGTATCTGTACCCTGCGTGTGCGCGGGCGTACGGCGGCCGCGCGCGAATTGAACGCCCGGCGACGGGCATTGGCCAGCCGGCCGCTGCGCCGCCGCGGGGCCACTACTGGAGTACTGGTAGATTGATATCGCGCATCGGCCGCCGTTGCCGTGGATCGCGTTGCGCTGCACCACTGGTGCTGCGTCGAATCGTCGATGATCTGCCTGCCCGCCGTGCATGCATGCATAGAGGAGTCAGAACAACGGGACTATCGACGACCAGTACCTATGACGACGACTGGGACCACGGTCCCGCTCCGATGTTTGGCCGTTAATTTGGGAGATGCCGACACACCACCATCGTCCGCGCCGACAAGATTGTACAACAGTACAGACGCCCCGCTGCACACATGCGTCATATCGATGCACCTCAACGGTACAGACGCCATTCAGCGAAGAAACACTGTTTTGCTCTCACAAAAAATTAGCATCCGTCAAATTTCAGCGAAACGAACAGAGCCAAAAACTACCTTCAAAATCTATTTCTCCTATAGTCTACATTTTACTACACATTATCAAAGCTATTGTACTCTCAAAACAAATTAAAGAATATTGAACGAGATGTAAGTGTCGGTTCATGCATTAAACATGCTAGCTCTTTTCTATGCTATCTAACTCTCTCCTCTATACAAGATAAAAAATGATAATGTGGATTCTAAGAGTTACCAAAGTTAGACTCTATTTGGGTTCCATGGTCTAAAGTTTAGCCACTAAGCTTTAGACCACTTTAGCTCTGAAGCTCCATACAAGAGATCTAAAGTGTTGCCTAAAGTTTAGTCAATCTCACAAAAACTTTAGACCACATAAGTGAACTAAAATGATCTAAAGTTTTAATTTAGTCTTTAACTTTAGACAACTACTGTTGACACAAAATGTGACGTACTGTGCCTCACACACAGCAAGCCGAAAAGCGTGGCTTCAATCGGGTTCCCGGGTGTTTCGTGATCCGGAAGCGTGCCAGTCAGTTTGACCTGAAAAAACTAACAAGGGATAAAACAATTAAATGTCAAACCGGAACATGTCGGGTAATACCGGACAGTTCCACATATACGGCCCTGAAGCCACTTACAACGACATACGGCTATAGAGAGCTGTCTGCCAACAAGTTCATAAACCATTCAGCTAATCGTAGGGTAAATGCACGTAAAGACCTAATTGCCGAACACGTGTGCATGGGAAAGACATGTTTGAACAAGTGAAATTAATTATGAGTTAATGCATAACCAAGCTCGGCAATCCAGCCGAATTGGGATCCATGAAGAAGGAACGTACAAATAAAAGCGATTAAACTAAACTAAAACCTGCATCTGCCGCACGACACCTAGTTTCGTTAAAGCTTAAACGTAATTAACATGCATGAACCCGCAACATGTGACAATCTAGATTAAGACAATTCAGCCACTATGAGCGTGTTATCTATCTTGCAAGGGTAATATAAAAATAAACAATGATCGTTGAAGCACGAATAAAACCACAAGAGAAAGAAGGCCGAACAATATCAATCTAGATTGGGCAGAAGTGTGTTACAAATATATAAAAGGTTTAAAACATGCAACACTGGATAACTTAATGAATCTATTTAGATTTGCCATATCTAATATAGAGCCGATAACTATCTCGCTTTCACTAAGCATATGAGTAAACGCCTGCCGCACGGTATCTACTCATAAACGAAGCATAAGCAAAGACTTCTTGATTGTCAAGCAAAGATCCGCCGCACGACCATTGAAAACAAACAAGACTACTTGCATCACGTTTAAATCCACCGCATGATACTAAACATGATAACAAGGTTGTCGGAACTTACGGAGGTCGACGGATCGATGACTCCTCTCGAAGAACTCGACGACACGACAAGAGGACTCGAAAGTTGGCACGGGGCCGGTTGTATTGATTTGGTTGTGTACCCTTCTTACAATGGTCGAGGGTCAATATTTATACCCTAGACAAAATGTGAGTCCTAAAGGACTACGATTTACAAAGGAACTTCTAAACAAACTTGGAAACTTACGATTCCTTACCCTAAACTTATAGATTCCTTTATTAATACAACTCTCATCTTTTCGATCGGTCTTGCCTGCCATCTTCTGTTTTCCCGAATGGAGTTACCGCCTTCCAGAATAACCGACCGCACAAGCATTTAGCCGACCGCTTGCGTTGTTTGTCGAACACCCTTCTTCCCGCATGTGGGTCTACCTGTCATCTTCCAGAATCGACCAAAATCCAGTGTTAACACATGCCCCCTCAATTTCGGGATAAAAGTTGTTTTATTCTGAAATTGACCACAAGCTCTTTCATCCTCCTAGGTCATCACCGTTCAAAACCGCAGCCGCTGCCCAAGAATTCAAGCTTTCAGCGCAACCTCGGACCTCCTTCAAATCTTCAATGGCGACCCAGGATGAAATCCCAGAGGTAAACTTTATTTATATTCGGCAACTTTCATCTCATCCTTCCGCTCCTCTTTTGATTTACTCCCCTCTGATTTCAATCATCTTCTAAAGGAGTACAAGAGCCAGATTTTGATCCCTTATGCTGCCAACCCCGACTCCTATTTCCTCGACCCAATGGGAAATCCTAACCCTTCTGAAATCATTGAGAAGGAAACCCAAAGAATTCCTTTCAAGTCTGGGATTACTTCACCAAACCGATGGCCAAACACATTCAAGAATTGGCCATTTCCCCCAATCACCGGATGGCGCAACTGGTACAGGAGAATGTTGGAGAAAAGCAGCAGCCACTGGGAAAGTCAGGACATCAGTCATTGTCTGGAGTTATCTTTAGCAGAGACACCCAGGAATGATTCCCTTCTGATAGCAGCTTCTCATTTTTGGTCTGACGCTACCAATGCCTTTATCTTTGGTCATGGTATTATGACCATCACTCTAGCCGACGTATTCATGATGACTGGTTTGAATGTGTCATTGCCAGTATATCCTTATAAGTACAAGAGCAAGAGTAATCAAAGAGCCGTCAGTTCTGGATGTGGATGGGTCAAACATATCCAGAACTATATGAATGCATCTGGCACCGTTTCTGACAAAGAGTTGAAAGCCTTCATGAATATGTGGTTATGCAGATTCATCTTCTGTGGAAAATCCAATGAACCAACCCTGAATCACATGGTAATGGCTGAAGACTTAGCTGCAGGCACCCAGATCCCATTAGGCAAATATCTTTTAGGGTCGGCTTATCATATGATGCATCAGATCACCCTTCAGATGCGCCAAGGTGGAGAAATTTCTTGTGTGAATGGTCCCTGGTGGCTAATTCAAATGTGGCTCCAACTATATATGCATCAGATAACCCCTGTGAGCCTCCTCAACCTAAGTTTCCCCTCAGTTAACTATGCTAAAGGCAGCACAGCAAAGGTTAAGGCTTGTCAGACTTATGGGGAAGCAGCAGCATCTATAAGCATTGATATAGACATTGGTCATCTCTTCAAGCTATTTTTCAAAGGATTCGGCAATGTGCTCTGGTTTCCTTACAGAGAAAATGAAGATCTGACTTTGCCCTGCAAGTTTAGCTATGAAATTGGTTGTTCAGGCCAAGAATCCACAGAGATTTTCAACTCCTTTATCAAACCTTGCACTTTGCCATCCGAATTTCATCATGGGAGATTAGTACAATCCACCTATGAATTCTATTATCCAAACATGGTGGCCAGACAATTAGGATGTGGCCAACTGCCTCCAAAATTCCTCTTCTCAACAATCATAAAATCAAGGGAAGTACTAACAGAAGGAATGGAAGCCAAGAAGATCTTTGAATTAGGATGGGAATTACCAATATACGAACCATCTCCATTTGGGCTAATAGATGCTGCTCATCCTCTCTTTGTCTCTTGGTGGCAAGAATGGCATGCTCATATCTTCAATATATCAGTTCATTCTTTATGCAAAAACTTGCAACCCGATTTTGCTTCTAACAGTGAGGTAATTTCATTATGCCCATCATTTCTTGTTCTTGAATCCACTTCTCATTTTAACATCTGGTCATGCACAGGATCTTGAGTTTACTCCCCCTGCCAAAGCAATTCAGTACTATCCGGCTGGTCCCAAACCTGCTCTGGGGTTTGATGCTCCAGACTTAAAGGAATTCATGAAAACTCCTATAACTTTGGATTCAGCACCTTTAAAGGCATTCATGAAAACTCCTACTACTTCAGCTGCTGCATCTTCAAGAGGAAAAAGCAAAAGGAAAACACCTGAAAGTTTCCTCTTACCCAAGAAACCAAGGACCAAGAAAGCCAGATTACCTCCTAAGGTATGAATCTTTTATTTTTCTTATCAGGTCAACAATTTCACTTAGCAGTAAGCCTGACTACCTTTATATCCATTACTTCCATTGCAGCCACAAGTCGAAATTCCCACACTGGGCAATACCTCAGCGCTTGCAGAACCAACCCCTGAAGTTTCTACTGAAGATGAAGAAATTCATGATAGAGAAATTTCAGAGACTCATGAGGCTGAAGGTTCAAAGGCTCATAAACCTGATGAGACTATAGGTAACATTGTTCAACCAATTCTCTTTTCCTTTCTCTTTAACAACATCTATCTCTTATGCACATTATCATTTACTTTACTGAGAATAGATAAAATCTTAGATGAACTGGCAAGGAAAACTTCTCCTGATCAATCTCCAGATCCGTCTCTTCTGAACCTTCAATCAAGTCCTCTAGCAAGCCAGGGTATAACCCATCCTGATGATCAATCAGCCCAACAGGTAATGCCTTGTCTCATACTATATTTTAGCAAAATTACCCAATCGGCTAACACCTTCTTTCTTCCTCTTTGTCTAGAAGAACATCACTAAACCGACCACCAGTTACTCCTTCTCTATTGAGGACTACATTATTGAGAAAGGTGAAGAGATCACTTCTCATCAAACTTTATCACTGGAGAATCAGGCTCGGCTAAAAGAAGTGATCATTCTGCTGAATAAGGATACCATTAGTCTGGTTCAGGATGCAGACCAAATAAAAGACCTCCTTGAACTCATTGATCAAGATATCCCCTCTGCTCTCAAGGCTCCCCTAGAATCTGCAGCCCATCTTGATGACCACTTTGCTATGGTGAGAAGGGCAACCAAGAACATATCTTCGAGGGCCGCTCTGTAGAAGGATAGATCTTTGAAAAAACTGGAGATTAAAGATCTTCACTCTCATATCCAGACTACGAGAAATTCCTTGGCAACCTTGGAGCCTGAACTGAAATCCATGGAGGATGAAAAAATCAGACTAGAAGCTCAACTAGCCGAACTGAATGCCAAAATTCAGTCTCACAGGGCCCATATAGCCAATCTGCCGAAGAACATAGAAGCAACTTCACTAAAGATAGCTTTGACCATCAAAGAAGACCAGCAGATCAAAAACAAGTTATCCAGCATCCAGAGTTCTGAAGATGAAGATCAAAAAGTGCTAGATAATGTTAGCCGAATCAGGACTGAGACCATAGAAGCAATCAATCATCTTCTGAACCAGTAGACATTAGGCTTGTAATAAACTTTAAGTGTGATACCCTTTTTCCCTTGATTAAACAACTTTACGTTTACTTATTTTCATTCATTCGGAAAAAGCAATCGGCCATTTTCCCTTAAATTACTCGATTAGAATGTAACCGATTGTCTCCATTCTTCCGATAGCCGAACGAATCCAATTCAAATACTGTGAGGGTATAACCGAACAATGTTGGCTCCAATAAATCAGGGAGATATTCAAGCGACGTTCGACTTAACTCAGGCCTGGCCCAGTCCAGTAACGGCCCAGTCGAAAGGGAAAAAACCTACTCCGCCGTTCGGGATTCTCGTCCCACAACCCCGTGGAATTCGCCATGATTTTTCACTTCGGCTTATAAATAGACCTTTCCATTGGCCTTCATCTCTATCTTTGCCTCAGCGTTCTCACATCCGTCTCCTCCACTTCCTTTGTTCGATTCATTCCAGAAGAAAACCCTAACCTCCATCAAAGCAAATGACGAACAGTGGCAACCGTGGCAAGCGTCCTGCCGATGGAGAGGCTGAAGGAAGCAGAGCATCGCGCTGCCGGCGTCGTGGGTATGATTCGGTTCTTTGCCCCCTTTGCAATTTCCTTGTTCATCTCTTAACTTCGATTTTTCCCTCCTCATTTATCAGGATAAGGGTCATCAGCTCCAGCCAATACCATCTCCTTCCTCCGGTGATGGCAGCTCAACCGGGCACTCCATCATCCGGCTCCTCCAGGTCTTCCAGCTCTTCAAGCTCTTACCATTCCAACCCTTGGGGTTCGGCAGAGCCAGCAGATGCACACCATCCATACTCCCACGAGGAGGCGCTCAAGTTTCGCCAGGAGAGGGACGAAGCCCGGGAGGAGCTAGGCGATGTCTCCAAGAAGTTCGGCATCGATCAAGCCAAATGGGAGGACCAGCGGAAGCAATTCTACGACGCCATCACCGGTTTGATATCTTCATTTAGTTTTACCATCCTGACTTCCTTTGCTTGCCGACCCACTTCTTCTTTTCTGCCCAGCTCTTTCCGCGGAGAATGACCGCTTGAAGACGGCGGCGAACAAGATTGCCGACAAGGTGAATGCTCAGGGGGAGACATCCGAGGCACGCCTTGATGCCGTGGACGGCCGCATTGATCAGGCCGTCATCCAAGGTGTGCACCTCGGTGCTTCTCTCGGGCTGGCGGCAATGACCTCCCAAACCAACGAGGATTACACCTCCCAGCCAGTTGGCTTCGTTGGAGGACGCCCGGACGAAGTCGACGACATCGATGAGCGTCTGGAGGCCTACGACGATCATGCTGCTGCCCTTGCCGAAATCACAAACCCCCAATCCGTCCTCAACAAGTTATTTGAGGAGTAGTTTGTATTAGGACGAACTTTTATAAATAATCTCGTCCTTTGGAATAATATTTACTTCTTTGATTCTTTTCGGTAAAATTCCACTTGCGACTGTCAGAAAAATGCTGAAAACAACCTAGTTTTGGATAAACATTCTTGTGCTAGAGGCGATGCAAACTGCATCGGCTATTTCATGCTAAAGGCGATATGAACGATATCGGCTATTCTCAGTCTTGTATCTGATTTTTGGGCTAAAGGCGATATGAACAATATCGGCTATTCTCAGTCTTGTATCCGATCTTTAGGCTAAAGGCGATTTTCTCTTCGTCGTTTTTTCTGATTTACATTCATGAACCAACTTCAACACTGGGGTAGTATTTCTTAAGAAATCTTCCATTGATAGCTCTGGTAAACTCCTCCCCAAATAAAGTCTTCAATATGTATGCATTGCCAGGTACACACTCTACTATTCGGAAAGGACCTTCCCAATTTGGAGACCATTTGCCGAACGCTCTATCCTTTGTTCCAACCGGCAATACAGTTTTCCAAACCAAATCTTCTTCTGCGAATTGCTTCAGCCTAACCCTTTTGTTATAATACCTGGCGACGCGTAATTTATTTTTCTCAATATTTTCTAATGCCTTAAGACGAATCAAATGTAAATCTTCCAATTCATCCATCATCAGATTCTTATAGTCTTCTTCTGCCAATTCTTTCTGTAAAACAACTCGCCTTGATCCTGACCGCAGTTCCCATGGTAACACAGCATGATGTCCATAAACCAGTTCATAGGGAGATGTTTGAGTGGACCCATGACAAGCCATTCGGTAAGCCCACAATGCTTCATTAAGAACCAAGTGCCATTTCCTTGGTTTTTCATCAATCTTCTTCTGGATAATTTTAATCATAATCTTATTTGATGCTTCTGTCTGACCATTAGCTTGTGCATAATAAGGAGAAGAATTATATAACTTAATCCCCATACTTTTGGCAAAGTCACAGAATTCTGAAGAAGTAAACTGAGTTCCTTGATCAGTTGTTATAGTCTGAGGAATCCCGAATCTGTGAACTATATGTTCCTCAACAAAACTGATCATATTCTCTGACGTTACCTTCTTCAAAGGGATAGCTTCAACCCACTTGGTGAAATAATCCATGGCCAAGAGTACAAATTTGTGTCCCTTACTAGAAGGAGGATTGATTTGACCAATTAAATCCATACCCCATCCTCTGAACGACCAAGGCTTGATTATAGGATTCATAGCAGACACTGGAACTTTTTGAATATTGCCGAATTTTTGACAATTGTGACACCCTTTGTAATATTCAAAACAATCTTCCAACATAGTTGGCCAAAAATAACCAGTTCTCCTAATTATCCACTTCATCCGATAAGCCGACTGATGTGCACCACACAATCCTTCATGAACCTCATACATCACTTTCTTGGCCTCTTCTTGACTTAAACATTTGAGCAATATTCCATCGATGGACTTGTAATATAACTGATCATCAAGGAACACAAATTTGAGAGCTTTGTACCTGAGTTTTCGGGAAACCTTTTGAGATGGATCTTTCAGATAATTGGTAACTTCGTATCTCCAATCACTATCTACTTGATCAGTATTTAAAATATCTTCTTCCATAGCAAAAACTTCCCGACTCTCTCGATATCCAGAAGCAGCTTGAGCTAACTTATTTGCTTCTTCATTGCACTCTCTAGGGATATGATGCAAGGTCACTACCAGAAAATTCTTCAAAAGTTCTCTACACTCCTCATAATATTCTCTTAATACATTGTTCTTGCATTCATACTGACCATTCAGTTGATTAATCACCAACTCAGAATCCCCAAAGATTTCAACAGCATCAGCCTTTACTTCTATAAGAAGCCGAAGCCCTCTAAGCAACGCTTCATACTCTGCCTGATTATTAGTAACATGAAAGTCAATAGGAACCGCATACTCAAAAGTCTTTCCTTGTGGGGAAATCAAGAGAATACCAGCACCACCACCTTTGTTACAAGATGATCCATCGAAGAACAAGGCCCAAGGCACAATGCTTATCGCCTCAACAGAAAGATCCCGATGTTGGGTAATAAAATCGGCAATAATTTGACCCTTTACCGCCTTAGCCGATTCGTATCTTAAATTAAATTCTGACAATGCTAAAATCCATTTGCCAATTCTTCCATTCAAAATTGGCATCGATAGCATATGTTTGATCACATCAAAACCAGAAACTACCACGCATTCGGCATTCAACAAATAGTGCCGAGATTTGATACATGAATAATACACGCACAAGCAAAGTTTTTCTATAGCCGAATACCTTGTTTCCGAGTCTAGCAGCTTTCGGCTAAGATAAGCTATGACTCTTTCTTTTCCTTCAAACTCTTGCATAAGGGCCGATCCTATTGTTAGGCTGTCGGCCGCCACATACAACTTAAAAGGCTTGTTAAGTTGTGGAGGTACCAGCACAGGTGGTGCCTTCATATATTGCTTGATCTCATCAAAAGCCTTTTGTTGCACGTCGCCCCATACAAATTTTTGATCTTTCTCGAGCTTTAATAGCGGAGAAAAGGGTAAAACTCTCTCTGATAGATTGGATATGAATCTTCTTACAAAGTTGATTTTGCCTAACAATGATTGTAATTCTGTGAGATTCGTTGGCGGCACAACTTTGTCTATTGCCTCCATGCTCTTTTTCCCAACTTCAATTCCCCCTTTATGAACTAAAAATCCCAAAAACTCACCAGCCGAAACTCCAAAGGCACATTTGTTTGGATTCATCTTCAAACCATGCTTTCTTGTGCACTCCAGAGTTTTTCTTAAATCGGCTAAATGTCTTTCATGATCACTAGACTTGACTACTACATCATCGATGTATATTTCTACAATCTTACCGATCAGCTCATGAAAAATATAATTCATAGCTCTTTGATAAGTTGCACCGGCATTCTTTAATCCAAACGTCATGACTATCCATTCAAACAAACCAATATGACCAGGACATCTGAAAGCTGTTTTTGAAATATCTTCTATTGCCATAAAAATTTGATTATAGCCAGCATTACCATCCATAAAACTAATGACTTCATATCCTGCCGATGCATCTACTAGTAAATCGGCAACTGGCATTGGGTAACCATCCATGGGAGTTGCCTTATTAAGATTTCTAAAATCTATACAAACTCTCATTTTTCCATTTTTCTTGTATACCGGTACTATATTTGAAATCCACTCTGCATACTTGCATGGCCGAATAAAGTTTGCTTCTATTAATCTTTCAACTTCCTTCTTTACATCGGCCAATACCTCCTCTTTGTATATCTTCCGTGGAGGTTGTTTGTAAGGACGAAATCCAGGTTTAATGGGTAATCGATGCTCAACAATGGAATGATCCAATCCAGGCATTTCTGTGTAATCCCAAGCAAAACAATCTTTAAACTCCTTTAACAGATTTATCAACTTTGATTTATATTCTGGGTCTAACTTCGCACTAATATACATCGGCCTTGGCTTAGAATCATCACCAACATCAATTTCTTCCAATTTATCAGCCGACATAAAACCACGTCCCAACTTTCCTTTGTTGCCATCGACAGGATTTTCCATTAAAAATTACTATGAGAGCCGACTGCTTGGATCGGCTGTTGGTCCTCGCTGAAAACATTCACAGGACTTTCTTTCCACACTTTTCCGGAGAAACAATCAACGCCTTCATATTCCCAATAGGTAGACTCTGTGGCAGCAACACTTACCGAATCATCAGTATGTACAATTTCAACATCATCTCCAATCCATTGAATGAGAATTTGATGCATGGTTGAAGGAATGCAGCAATTAGCATGGATCCAATCTCTGCCCAAGAGTAGACTATATGCCCCCTTGCCATCAATGACAAAAAAGGTAGTAATCAGAGTTTTCGATCCAATGGTCAACTCGACATGGATAGCACCTCGGGTATCGGAAGGATTGCCAGCAAAGTCTCTGAGCACCATGTCAGTTTTCAACAATTCTTCATTAGTCATCCCAAGTTTCCTGAAGGTAGTATAAGGCATGATATTGATAGCAGCCCCCCCATCGACAAACATCTTAGTTAAAGGCTTGCCATTGACATATCCCTTTAAATAGAGTGGTCTCAAGTGACGATTCTTGATTGGTTTATCAAAAACAGCCTGCTGTGTTAATACAAGCTGAGCCATCAAATCCTGACATTCACTTTCATCAAAATCAGAGTACACCTCTTCTTGGACATCTTGGCTTTCGGGAGCTATAAACTCTGATGGGAGGAAGAAAGCCATGCAAGCATTAGCCGAAGGACCACATCCATCAGGCTTCTTTTTAGGATGCCATATTTGCTTTGTTTTGGTAACTTCCAGTTCCAACTCCCTATTCCTCAACCGCTGCACTCTTCTTTTCTGACTTTTCCTCAGGCCTGGAGGACACCACTGTCCTTTTTGCCATACGTATTTATAGAAGTCAGCTTCTTCATCATGCACTCTATCATGAATCCAACCCGAACCTGCAATTCTTTTCCTTTGCTGATTCTCAAAGCCACCTATTTTTAAGCGCCGATCATCTTCAGGAACCTTCGTTCCAAGTCTTTCATAGACGGGACGGCGGTTGACTCGAGATTGCCTATACTCGGAGTACTGAACACTACACTCCGGACAATTATTTCTTGCAGGCAACCTCAAACCTTCATTCCAACAGTGCCTAAAGAACGAACAACCCCAATGAGACTGCTCCTGTTCTGTCATGTATTCTTCTTGCTCCCTTCGGTATACTTCTTCCTCATACCTCCGGCATTCTTCCATAAACCATTGCTTCTTACAGTATTCCTTCTCTTGTTCCCTCTGCCACTTGTTTAACAAAATACGTGATGTGACTCTGGGTTTGGAAGTTTGACCTTTTTCGGTTCGGCTATTCTGAAACCGAACTCGTTGCTGCAGCTCTTTACTGGTGACTTGCCGATCCGAGTCAACAGCACCACTCTCCTTTGCCCTATCAGAAGTCAACACTTTCACCTTGCCCTTACCCTTGAGATCATTGGCAGAGACCATATTCACAGAGAAAGAAATCATATTTTGTGGAAAAGGCTGATCACCAATTTTCATCTTACCATCAAACCTCAAATGTCCCTCTTGGATAGCTTTCTGGATTCGTATTCTGAATACTCGGCAATCATTAATAGAATGAGAATTAGTGTTATGGAAACCACAATACTTTTTGTCTTTCACCCCTTCAGGACGTAGCATAGGATGTCCTTCTGGCAGCTTGATGCGTCCTTCCTTTATCAACAATGCAAAAAGTCTGTCTGCCTTAGTAACATCAAAATCATAGGTTCCCTTTTGTTGTTTCAACCAGCGTTGACTAACTTGAGTGGGTTCCTTTGCCCAATTTAACTCAGCTGCAGCTATCTCATCTTCATCAATATACTCAGTCGCTTCATCTAGAAAACCTTGATACACCTCATTAGTGGCATTGTTCTTCTGAAAGCGATTATCTCTCCTAAATCCTTGGGCTTGATTACTCATAGCTGCTAAACGCTGTGCAAGTTGGCCAAGATCATCAAACTCTAAACCAAACAACTTCTCCCTGATATTTGGCAACATTCCTGCTATAGCTATTCCAGGCAGTTGATCATCTGGTAAATTTAGAGAATAACACATATTCTTGGTCTCCCTAAATCTGCGAAGATACTCCAATGGTGTCTCATTCGTTCTCATCCTCAGACTCATGAGATCAACTAACTTCTTCTCATTAGTACCCGTATAGAAATATGAATGAAACTTCTGTTCTAGTTCTGCCCATGTACCAATGGAATGAGCTGGTAGAGACGTGAACCATGTGAAAGCTGGTCCTGTAAGAGACAAAGGAAAATATCGAATCCTCCAAGCTTCATCTGAAGCAGCTTCTCCAAGCTGCATTAAGTACCGACTGACGTGCTCTATGGTACTAGTATCATCTTGACCAGAAAACTTGGTTAAATCTGTTGGAGGCTTCACCCTTGGAGGCAATGCCACTCTGTTGTACCATTCTGGATAAGGAGACTTGTATGAATAGGATTGATTCTTTGGTTTCAAGCCGAACTGATTTTGCATCATATCAGCCATCCTGTGCATCAAAACATCAATGCCTGGATCCTGATTTCCTTGTACTTGCATTCCAGAAGGCAATCCTGAAACACTTCTATACCCTGGATTTGGCACAGCATTGATAGCACTGTAATCAGTAAATTCTTGATATCCATCTCCATACATATTCTTCTGCAATCTATTGGATGCTGGAGAAACTCTATAAGCTGAAGGTGGCACTTCTCCTGTGGTACCAAATGTCACCTGGCCATAGGTGGGATGTGATTGCTTTTCAGTATGAGTCAATCCACCTATATTTGAAGGCGACGCCACTTCTTTTCCAACAGGCTTCTCTTGATGCTTTGGAACATTGAAAAGCGTCGGCCCACTGAGTGGTCCAACATTTTCTTCGAAGTATTTATCAACCATTGGACCAAAAGTACTGATCATGATTGCCCGAAAGGTGTTCAGAAAAGTTGTGTGATGGTTTGTCATGGTTTCTCCCATGGCTTTATAGACCAGGGCTGCCACCTTCTGAGCATCTTCCTCTTCAGTATAATCAGTTTGATGCGGAAGAAGAACCCTTGGCATTGACTGCTTTTGAAATACTTTATTGCTCTTGTTTTTGGAAAAAGACATCAAGCATTTCCGTTGGTATTGCTCACATGCTTGTAGCACTAAATCCTTGTAATTATCTGGCAATTCTGCCATGCTTACATCCAGAACATGATCATTGTTGATCTCAGACGCCATCTTGAACTAACAGGTTGTCCCACCGGGCGTGCCAAAAAGTGTGTTGACACAAAATGTGACGTACTGTGCCTCACACACAGCAAGCCGAAAAGCGTGGCTTCAATCGGGTTCCCGGGTGTTTCGTGATCCGGAAGCGTGCCAGTCAGTTTGACCTGAAAAAACTAACAAGGGATAAAACAATTAAATGTCAAACCGGAACATGTCGGGTAATACCGAACAGTTCCACATATACGGCCCTGAAGCCACTTACAACGACATACGGCTATAGAGAGCTGTCTGCCAACAAGTTCATAAACCATTCAGCTAATCGTAGGGTAAATGCACGTAAAGACCTAATTGCCGAACACGTGTGCATGGGAAAGACATGTTTGAACAAGTGAAATTAATTATGAGTTAATGCATAACCAAGCTCGGCAATCCAGCCGAATTGGGATCCATGAAGAAGGAACGTACAAATAAAAGCGATTAAACTAAACTAAAACCTGCATCTGCCGCACGACACCTAGTTTCGTTAAAGCTTAAACGTAATTAACATGCATGAACCCGCAACATGTGACAATCTAAATTAAGACAATTCAGCCACTATGAGCGTGTTATCTATCTTGCAAGGGTAATATAAAAATAAACAATGATCGTTGAAGCACGAATAAAACCACAAGAGAAAGAAGGCCGAACAATATCAATCTAGATTGGGCAGAAGTGTGTTACAAATATATAAAAGGTTTAAAACATGCAACACTGGATAACTTAATGAATCTATTTAGATTTGCCATATCTAATATAGAGCCGATAACTATCTCGCTTTCACTAAGCATATGAGTAAACGCCTGCCGCACGGTATCTACTCATAAACGAAGCATAAGCAAAGACTTCTTGATTGTCAAGCAAAGATCCGCCGCACGACCATTGAAAACAAACAAGACTACTTGCATCACGTTTAAATCCACCGCATGATACTAAACATGATAACAAGGTTGTCGGAACTTACGGAGGTCAACGGATCGATGACTCCTCTCGAAGAACTCGACGACACGACAAGAGGACTCGAAAGTTGGCACGGGGCCGGTTGTATTGATTTGGTTGTGTACCCTTCTTACAATGGTCGAGGGTCAATATTTATACCCTAGACAAAATGTGAGTCCTAAAGGACTACGATTTACAAAGGAACTTCTAAACAAACTTGGAAACTTACGATTCCTTACCCTAAACTTGTAGATTCCTTTATTAATACAACTCTCATCTTTTCGATCGGTCTTGCCTGCCATCTTCTGTTTTCCCGAATGGAGTTACCGCCTTCCAGAATAACCGACCGCACAAGCATTTAGCCGGCCGCTTGCGTTGTTTGCCGAACACCCTTCTTCCCGCATGTGGGTCTACCTGTCATCTTCCAGAATCGACCAAAATCCAGTGTTAACAACTACACTTTAGACCAAGATCTAAACAGGGCCTTAGTATTGTTCGAGGTGCCCCTAATGCAGTTTTACAGCCTGTTCGCTTGTTGGTTTCAGCCAGGACTTGTCAACTAGCCAACAGTGTTTTTCTCTCACAACAAACCAGCACTAGTCGGGCTTATTAGCCCAGAAACCAACCAGCAAACAGGCCGTTAGACAAAATATAACAGATAAGACATTTTGGGAGTGACCTACAAAGTTTAAATGACACCTAATGATTGGATGACATGTGAAAGAAAAGACCACCGTAAAAAGGATTTTTGGAGTCAGCCCCCTCTTGATTAAGAGACGTGGGCACCGATGGAAGATACTACCTATGCAAATCGTTAGGCGGGGCCTAGTCACATACACCCATCTCAGTTAGTTAACCATTTATAGAGAGGTGGGCGTGTTAAGTGAGACGACTTTCTAAATGGCATGTTTACAGAGGCGGCTCCCTAAAAACGACCACATTTGTTAATGTATTTACAGAAGAGAATCCACACTTACGAGATCCACCTCCATTAATGCTTTGTTTATAGAGGAGGTTGTCTTAAGTGTTGTCTCTGTAAAATAATTTTTAGATGCACACTCTTAAGATGTCTGCCTCTATAAATATTTGTCAAAAAAATTCATAATATTTTCCTTTGTCTCTCATGATCAACACAATAGATGAAAGTAGAAGAATGTCGAGGAACAAAGTGAGGGAAAACTATTCTTTGTTCAAACTGATGATTACAATGTAGAGCTTCCATGTGTGTGTAGTTCAAACAAGGCCTAACATTTTGATTAAAAAAACCCCACATAAAAACGTACTAGGATTATAATTCATCCTCCCTTTTTTCCTTCTAGGATCGAGTTCATATGTTTTACAATAGGATCGGCCCTCCAACTTCATACCTTTTGGGCACCTAGCAATGAGCCTTTGGCCAAAAATATTTTTCTACCCCAAATATCTTTTTTCCTAAAAGAATAATATCACAGCAGTGGTTATATACAGTTATGGAGAGAAAGGTATGGAAATTGTAGGCTGCGTTGTCACAAAGCTAACTAGTCATCATTAAATTAAATTTGCTATAGGCATTGAAATTTTAACTTCTTTCTTCTATGATGCTTTTATGTCCAAAGCTTTCACTGCTACAGAAAAAAATTTAGAGGCACCATCATTTTCCCTCAGCAATAGCCATTTCAAAAACCATCGATCGATTTCTAGAGGTGGTTGGTGTTTCCAATCTCACCTCTAGAAATACCCTCTCTTTTTTAACTACGGCGGTTGGAAACATCAATTGCCTCTAGAAATAGATTTACAACCGTGATTGGTAATTTGTTTTGTCTTTGTTGGCCCTGTTCGACTTACCCCATATTCAGTTTGTTCGGCTTCTTTTTTCAGCCGGAACAGTATTTTTCTCTTACAACAATTCAGCCGAAACAGTGTTTTCAGCCAGTTTCAGCCAAGTTTCAGACCAACGAACGGGGCCTTAATGAAGAGGTATATACCAAGTATTTCTTTCTAACTTATTAAAAAATGGAGGCTGGTGAAGGTAACCTGCTGGCTATGATTGCTATGTTTATGGCTTCATGCACGTTGTTTTCGTAGGGAGAATCATAATCCTATTACATGACAAAGAGCGACATATATAATTTTGATTTGACGAGGACGCCCTTCAACCACTCGCTTCTATTGCTAGAGACTGCAACTCCCTATTGTTTATAGGTACCAAATATGTCAGTTAAAAATATCATCATTGGAGGTTGGGACTTGAAGAATATAAAATAAAGGACCCCCTAGCTAGATGCCTTTGTCAAATCACCTGGGTAGCTCGCAAGCCCGTTTGTTTGGCTATGACTTGTCGTAAACGATCATAAATTTTCAGCCGAAACAGTATTTTTCTCTCATACAAACCCGCCAGCAGTATTTCTTCACGAACCAGCAACGATACGAACCAGCCAATGAGAGAGATTAATTTGCACAAAAGAAGCCAAGCATACACAGTGAAGCTCCTGTTGCATAGATCAACTGCCTACTCTATTACTTTTGTTTCTTTTTAATAATGGGCCTGTTCGCTAGGAGAAATTTGGATGGTTTGAAAGAATGCTGGAGGAATTTGTGAGAGAAAAATATTGTTTCAGATAAAAAAAAAAGAAGCGGATCAAGCCAGGTTTAAGGAATACGTGGGGCCAATGTCACTTGTCAACTTTTCACTGCATATAAGTTGAAACAACATAAAGTGCTATGCTCAAAGCTATTCTACACTGTGCCACAGCACACTTTCTATGGCAGGCAAAAAACAAACTTTCAACGCAAATCGCAACATATTTCATTAATAATGGACATGCATGCCCACCCTAATTGACCAACTAACCTTGCAAACTTTTAATTTATACCATACTTTTAGCCGCATTAATATAATCAAACACCAGTTCAGGTTCGCTGTATGGGCTACAAAGACAAATGGCCCAGTTCGCTTGGCTAAAATTGACTAAAAACACTGTTCCGGCTGAATTGTTGTGACAGAAAAATACTGTTCAGCTGAAAAAAGAAACCGAATAAGCCAGATTACGAGGTAAGCCGAACTGGGCCAGTCAATCTAGAGAAAAGATTCATGCTCACTAAAAAAATGGAAGTTTGGCTCTGGCTCTCTGCAAATGGTGGTTGGCTCAAAATAGAGAGATTGGAGAATCTATTTGGAGGTTCAGAACTAACTAACGACCTTTGCAAATAGGAATGGTGGCGCGCGCGCGCACACACACACGGCCGTTGGAAGCCTGACACGTATAGCGCCTGCAAACTTTAGCCAGCTGGGTTGCAAATGGTAGCGGCAGTCTCAATCTAATGCCTGCCTGATGCTGCTAGTGAAAGAAAAGGTGCCACGGACGTCTGAATCAGCAAAGGGAATATCGGTGGGAAAGTTGTGTGTGTGTGCTTCAGAATGACAAAAATTATGTATCATCTTAATCGGGCATCAATTGCGCCATACAGGCTAGTTGAGTCATGTGTCAGTGTTTGTCATTGCGCCGGGACATGCGGCGTGAGTTTTATTTGGAGCAAACGATTGGCAACATGCAGGAATAATAGGTTATTTGCTTGATCAGGATTGCTTGGTTAATTGATATGTTTCTGAATTTTGTGGTGCGTGGACGGATAGATAGATACAGTAGATACCTAGAAATATAGGAGCGAGCTGCCTTCGTCGTCGTCAGTGTTTAATGTTCTTGATTACTCGGAATCTGATTCGAACTTCATGATTGTTTAGTAGATCGGTCAGAACTCAGAACTCAAGCCCTGTCTCAACTAGATCGCACGTACGTTCGTTGAACCGAACCGACAAGTATCCACTTAACACTTGTAGTGCAAAGCAAATACATAAATAACAAGCCCAAGTTTACAAATAGAGATCACTTAGGGCCTGTTTGTTTGACTAGGAAGACAGATTGATTGTCTAATTTGTATAACTTTGATCAGCCAGAATAATTTATGGGCCCAATCCACCCTAACCGAACAAGCCTTTACAAATACGGGTGGAACGAAACAAATCGGGTACAAATGCTGGATATGTCTAGTCAGATATGATATTTTAGTCGGATATAAGTAGGGTTCAGATATTCTCAAACATGAATACAAATTGAATATATTTTTAATTATAATAAGTATTAATAAATATTCGCATGTCTAGTCATTTTAGTTGATAACACATGTATCCATTTTCCTTACCAATGGATTTAATTTTGAAGAACAAATCTATATGAGTAGATCAAATGTGAATATATAACACATGTAGACAAATATAGCCCATCAAAAAACATATTTTATCAATAAATATTTCAATAACATCATCACGGAGGACATATCTGTACCCCTAGACATAAGGTGGACACTTCCCCTGGTCTATTGGGGTCCTTATCGTAACATGACTAGAAAACCAACCTGTAATCTTGCCCCTCGGACAGTATAATAAGGAGGGGCATTACATGGCAACCCTCGGTGTCCCGCGATGTCCCTTGCCATCCTAAGGCATTACTTGGTGTTTGTGGGGGGTACGACCCAGGATACCCAGGGCAGACTACATGGGCTACGCCCCCACGGGTGGTCCAGCCCACAAGACGAACCCTTATAGAGCACGGCGCTGCTCGGCGCGCCCGCAAGACACCAGGAAGATACCCTGAAGATACTATGAGAACTGTTAGGATACGTTTGATCCCATGATTCCTGTAATCTGTTGTTACTTTCTGGTTATCTTCTAGATCTAATAGACTTGTAACCCTGCCCCCAGACTATATAAGGCGGGCAGGGACCCCCTCAAAACACACGAAAGATCATATGAAGCCAATACAAACCAACAGACCATAGGAGTCGGGTATTACGTCGCGCTGATGGCCCAAACCTGTCTGACTCTTGTGTCTCTGTTGCCTTCTTGTTCTCGATTACACGCATCTCTGCCGATCAATCTACGTTCGTGGGATACCACTTAGAGGACTGCCGACGATATTCTGTCGATAGTTGGCGCGCCAGGTAGGGGTGTGCGTGCTGTTTCCACGTCAAACAAGATGGTACTTTTGTAGGCTCTTCGTCATTCCCATAGCCCGACCAGATCTTTACAGCCGGATCGATCTCCTAGGTCATCAACGCTAACGAAGACGGAGAGATCATCGAGCCGGTGTAGATTAATTCTACACCGATCACCCCAACCCCTACGACTATAGATCTGATCTCGGAACTACCTTTGAGGTCGTCTTCATCAACAATCCACCGCCCGCTCCCCCGCTATCCGATGAAGCGGATCGACAATGATGATCTGACCGCGTCTATCGATCAGGTTGGCCAGAAGCTCATCGACTGCCTGTCCATCGTAGAATCGGCTCTAACCACTCTAGTTCAGCACCGACCACCCTCCGATTTAGATCCATTGAAGGCTGATCAGAAAACTCCAGGGGTTATGGCCCTACCCTTTGGGATCACCAGCGTCGTCACCTCCTACAAAGATGCCCTAAGGGGCAAATTCACCGACCAGGTGGGAGACATCTATCCTCTCGCCAACTGTCAACATGCTGCACATCAGCCGACACCCCGAAGCATCCCTCCACACCATCCTAGAGGAGAATCCAGACTCCGAGTCCCAGGGCTCCATGAAGACTGTCGCTGAAACTGTCGCCGTCCAATCTCCTTTCCCACCCTTCTGAGGAGGTGGGATCTTCAACGTTAGCATCGACAGCCCTCCACGGGATGGAGAAACCGACGAGGACCGTGCCGCTTGTGTCAACTGGAATGCCAACCGTGCGTAGCGCCGAGCAAATGAGGCTGCCATTGTGCTTGCCGAAGCTGCTCACAACAAACAGCTCAACTCGCAAGGGAGGCCACGCCCACTCCAATGCAACCTCGACGACGAATTTGTCCGTGTCGACGACCACAATGTCTACAAGACCCCAAGTGCCAACTTGGCTATGGCCTGCCAATGACCTTGCTCGGCTTGAGCAAACACCAGAGGTCGTAAGGTTGCCGCCATGCTTAAAGTGGTGCACTGCTAGGTCAACGAGATCCGCCAGGATCAGAGACCTTCCTACTCGACAAGCTCGATTCACCGATCCACCGCACCAAGATCCAATCGTAGCCCCAACTGAAGCCATTTCACTGACCAGCATCGCGATAATGGACAACCCCTCCAGGGGGGCTAGGGGGACCGCATCGACTACCCTCGCCAACATGACCAAGAAGTCGACCAAGACGTCCGAGCGCACATCAACAATCTTCGGGACGTGCGACATCATATTGATTGGTGCCGTTTCTCTCGCCATGAAAAAGTAGTACGCCGGCGTCAAGAATACGAGCAAGAGTTTAGTAATCCGGACACAACCCTCCAGCCACTCAACACCGACAACGCCGCAGATCAT
Source organism: Miscanthus floridulus (assembly GCF_019320115.1). Lineage (NCBI taxonomy): Eukaryota > Viridiplantae > Streptophyta > Magnoliopsida > Poales > Poaceae > Miscanthus > Miscanthus floridulus. The sequence continues at coordinate 81,630,982 of NC_089583.1, forward strand.
GATGGTGATGATCCTGAAGGGCCCCAAGCATTCACGAGGGCACTCCGTACACTCTAGTGGCCCTGTGGTTTCAAAATCACTAGGGTCGCTCCCTACGAGGGATGGATGAACCCCACACAGTGGTTACATGCTTATGCCACCACTGTGCACACCATCGAGGGAGATACTGGTGTCATGGCAAACTATCTTCCAATCATGCTCACACCAACCGTAATGAACTAGTTCACAAGCCTCACCCCGAACTCCTTTGAATCCTGGGAATAGCTAAAGAAGGTGTTCACCGACAACTACATGGCTACATGTACGTGACCGGGCACCAAGCATGATCTAAATCACATCTACTAGAAACCGTCTGAGCTCCTCCGTAGCTACATCAGATGCTTTTCTGAGATGAGGAATTCTATTCCCAACATCACGAAAGTAGAGGTCATCACCACCTTCATCCGAGGACTCCATCACCATGACCTCTGCTCTAAGTTCAATCGCAAGCCACCAAAGGGGATTGGCGAGATGATTACGATCGCCGATCAGTACGCCAACACCGAAGAGGCTGAGGTACGCTTCAATGAGGATGCGGGCACTCACCGCCCAACTCGCCACAGCGACGAGCGCCCCAACAACCAACGCCACAGTGACAGTCACTATGATGACTGCGGCCACCATTAGGATAGCGCCTGTGAGGGCCGGAAGGGTCTAGATCTGGTCAATATCACCGCCGCTGACCAGACCACCTCATCGCCGCTATTGATGAACCTCGTGCCAAGCGTAACTATGACGAGCAGTACAAGAAGATCCTCGAAGGCCTGTGCCCTCTCCACAAGAATGGCAAGCATAAGATGAAGGACTGCCTCGGCTTGGCTAAGGAGTTCTAGGCCAAAAAGGCAGACGACAACAATGACGATGGAGCTAGAGGCCACCGACCACCTGGGGACAACAACAACGCCTTCTAGGATCACAACAAAGTGGTCGCCACTAGTCTTTAGGGGCCTCGCTGACACCGAAAGTAGAAGAGATCAAAAGCTCATCGCCCACCTAGGTGCTCGCTGTCAACATAGAAGACGCCATCACCAACCCTAGCTTTTGCCCCTGGTCTGAGGTCCCCATCACTTTCAGTAGGGCCGACCAGTGGGTGGACATCCCTTATTCAGGGCATTTCCCCCTTGTTCTTGATGCAACCATCAAGAAAGTGCTTTTTAGGAAAGTACTCATTGACGATGGAAGTGCTCTAAACCTCCTCTTCAGCCGAAGCCCTAAAAGAGATGGGCCTTGGAATAAAAGACCTCACACCCTCTGACTCCTCCTTCTAGGGTATGGTACTTAGCAGGGCATCCAAATCGCTTGGGGAGATCACCCTCTCGGTACAATTTGGCACAGCTAGCAACTATCCGCATTGAGCACATCAACTTCTACGTCGCCGACTTCAACACCGCCTAATACGCCATACTTGGTCGGCCATCTCTGGCCAAGTTCATGGCCATACCGCACTATGCCTATCTGGTGTTGAAGATGCCTTTGCCTGTAGGAGTTTGGGCCCTACAGGCCAACCTCTCCATCACCTATGCCTATGAGATAGAGAGTCTCAGCCCTCGTCGAAGCTACCTGACCTCTCCATCTAGATGGCTAGCGTGGTCACCGACGCCAAGATGGTGCCCGCTGATGACCTAGAGATCCCAGCGCTAGGAGCCTCCATGTGCCTTCGCCAAGTCCAAGGAAATGAAGGAGGTTGGCCTCGGCCTCAATGACCCCACCAAGACCATGAAGATTGGGGCTCACCTCGACCCCAAATAGGAAAGCGCGCTCATCTCCTTCCTAAGTACCAACGCTGATGTATTTGCTTGGAAACCTATAGACATGTCAGGGGTACCATGAGAGAAGATCGAGCACTCCTTGAATGTCTCGCCGACCGCCAAACCGATCATGCAGAAACTCCGATGATTCACGCTAGACAAGAAGGAGAGTATTAGGGTAGAAATAAAATGGCTCCTAGCTATCAGATTTATTAAAGAAGTGTATCATACTGAGTGGTTAGCAAACCATGTTCTTAGTTCAAAAAAAGAATAAAGAATGGAGAATGTGCATCGATTACACCGATCTCAACAAACACTGCCCTAAAGACCCCTTTGGTCTGCCTCGGATAGACAAGGTTGTAGACTCCACTGCTAGCTACGAACTGCTCTCCTTCCTCGACTATTACTCCAGCTATCACTAGATATCCCTCAAAGAGGATGACCAGATCAAAACATCATTCATCATGCCTTTTGGTGTGTATTGCTATACCACCATGTCCTTCGGACTCAAGAACGCCAGGGTGACCTACCAAAGGGCCATCTAGATGTGCCTCGATCAATAGATAGGCCGCAACATCGAAGCTTACATCGATGATATGGTCGTCAAGTCCAAGACCACCAACAATCTCATCACCTGACCTCGAAGAAATGATTGCCAACCTAAAAAGATACAGATGGAAGTTGAACCCTTCAAAGTGCATCTTTGGAGTTCCATTCCGGCATACTCCTGGGCTACATCGTCAGTGCCCGTGGTATCGAACCCAACCCTAACAAGGTCTCCACCATCACCAATATGAAATGGCCAACCTATGTAAAGGATATATAGAAGCTCATAGGGTGCATGGCTGCTCTCAGCCGCTTTATATCACGCCTCGGTGAAAAGGGACTACCGTTCTTCAAACTACTTAAGGCCTTTGAGCGCTTCTCCTGGTCAGAAGAGGCTGATATAGCTTTCGAGCAGCTCAAGTTGTCTCTAACGAAGCCTTTGATCATGACGGCAGCCTCAATTAGACGAAACCCTATTGATCTACATTGCCACCACTTCTCGCGTCGTTAGCACAGCTATCGTCGTCGAGTGTAAGGAAGCCAAACATTTCTATAAGGTGCAACATCTGGTCTACTTCATCAGCGAGGTTCATAATGAGTCCAAAACTCGTTACCCTCAGGTTCAGAAGCTGTTGTACACCATTCTGGTTACGTTGCGCAAGCTCTGCCATTACTTCGAGTACTACAAGATCACCGTGGTCATCGAGTTCCCTCTAGGGGGACATCCTCCATAATAAAGAGGCCAACGGCTGAATCATCAAGTGGGTAGTCGAGCTCGACATTTACTCCATAGAATTAAGAAGCAGAGCTACCATTAAGTCGCAAGCGTTGGCTAACTTCATCACTGAGTGGACCAAGATCCAAGAGCCCATCCCCTGCTGCTTGCCCTGAGCACTGGGTGATGTACTTCGATGGTGCCCTCAATATCAACGGTGCTGGCACTAGCATTTTATTCATTACTTCGACCAAGGACAAGCTCCAATACGTCCTTCAAATTCATTTTCTAGCCTCCAACAACGCCGCTGAATATGAAGCATGAATCCACGGACTACGTATAGCCATCGAGCTCAGTGTCAAACTGCCTCATGATATACGGAGACTCCGCGCTAGCCATCAACCAGGTCAACAAAGATTGGTCCTATTCCAACAAGAAGATGGATGCATACTGCGCTGAGATCAGGAAGCTCAAAGGAAAGTTCTACTGATATCTAGTACCACAACAAGGTACGAGACCGAAATTAGCTTGCCGACCACCTATCTAAGATAGGCCCTTCATGCACCGTGATTCCATCTAGGGTCTTTATTCAAGACCTCTTTATGTCGTCCATTAAGGAAGAGAAGGAAGTTCAAGAAATCCCCCCGCTGAGCAGCTGGTACTTGCAATACCTTCACCAGCCACCGATTGGAGGGAACAGTTCATCAAGTATCTCACCAGCACTGACGTACCCATCGATAAGACCAAAATTGAATGCCTAATTCGTCATAGCAAGCATTAAGTGCTGGTAGATGGGAACTTGATGAGGAAAAGTGCCAAGGAAGGGATACTTTAGAAATGCATCACCAAAGAAAAGGGAGTGAAACTACTTCTTAAAATTCACTCTGATTCCTATGGCAATCACGTGGCCTCGAGAAACCAGGTCAGCAAAGCTTTCCAAGCTGGTTTTTACTGGCGCACGGCCATCACCGACGCAGAAGACCCCGTCCGACGTTGTGAAGGATGCCAATTTTTTGCTAAGCAAATTCACGTGTCGGCATAGGAATTATAGACCATCCTAGCTTCTTAGCCTTTCGCATGCTAGGGACTAGATATGATCGAGCCTTTCAAGCCTACACCAGGCGGTTTCTGGTACATTTATGTCGCCATTGACAAGTTCTCTAGGTGGATCGAATACAAGCTGCTTGTCTTGGCCACTGCAAAAAAAGCAGTCGAGCTCTTCGAAGATATCATCCATAGATTCGGTCTCCCGAACTGCATTATCACCGACCTCGGAACTACATTCACTAGTCATCATTTTTTGGACTTCTATGAAGACCGATGCATCTCCATCAAATACGTATTTGTTGCCCATCCTAGAGCCAACAGGCCAGGTCAAACGGGTGAACTGACATAATCCTCGATGCCCTCAAAAAGAGGCTATATCATAAAGAGGAAAAGCATCCGGGCAGATGGCTCAAAGAGCTCCTAGTTGTGGTCTGGGGACTACACACTCAAGCTGGTCTTAGCACCGATGTGTCTCCATACTTTTTGGTCTACGGCTCAGAAGCCATACTTCTAGCGGACATTGCCTTCCGAGCACCTAGGGTGAAACATTATAATGAAGAGCAAGCCATAGCTGTTTGGACAGAGGACATCGACGGAGCCAAAGAAGAACGCCTAATCACTTGCATCCACACAGCCAAATACCTAGAAGGCTTGTGAAGATACTACAATCGCAACATCAAAGGTCGTTCATTTGTTGTCGGTGACCTCGTTCTTCATAGAAAATAGAAAACAGAAGGGACGCACAAGCTCTCCTCCTGGGAAGGGCCTTACATGGTCAAAGAGGTTACCCAACTAGGGTCTTATTGGCTATGCGACCTAGACAGAATCGATATCCCCAATTCGTGGCACATCGAGCACCTTATACGTTTCTATCCTTGAAACGCTCCATATATGTACTATCCACTCCATAATGAATGAAGTTTTTGTTGCCATAATTTGTCTCCATTATTTCTCCACTACGGTTTAATCTCCATTTGCGGTCTCCAACTCTAAGCTACTCCTTAACAAACTCTGATAATTATACGTGATCTCCATAAATACTCCACCACGTTTCTCCATACTAAAATATCTCTAAGATATTTCGCCAACCATCGAGCAGCGCACGTTCTGCTCTGTGTTCTTTGGAGAAAACCTAGTCTCCGATATCTCCCTACACGTGCTACGGGCTCCGCGCTCTGTGTTATGGGTGGTCGGCTGCGGTTCCTCGGTCGTGTTTGTTCCTCCTACATGTGCACGGGCTCCACGCTCGACATTATAGAATACGGGCTAGCCAAGGCCAAGAGCCCAATAACGAACTAATTGCTCGGATTCTACTTATACCAAGTATAATTGCGTTAGGGTTAACACTACATCTATTTTTCACCGAAAGTGCTGGCAAACTGCATAAACATGCACATGTCACTTTACAACATTTATACATATACATAAATGTTTGTTTATGCCCTCGCGCATCTAACTCTCCTCTATAGATGTTCCATACAGGTTACTCTCCAAGCAGCTCATTGCGCTTGGCCCTCATCGTCTGCCTCGCTGAATAGATCGACATCGTTGGTGAGCCTCTTCGCCGCGTCCTTCACCTCATCTTCCAGCTGTTGCTGCTTTGTCGCACCAGTCCCTCTGGCGAATTCAGCCCCTATCACTCGAAGATCGATGGTAGGGTATTGAGACCGAACCATCGCCAGGGCATGGGTCATGGCAGAGATAGTGGCGTCCCAATTGAAGCTCTTGAAGTTCTCCCATGCCACCTTGGACCTGTTGATGATGGTGTCCAGACATGGTGGCCTGTCGTCGGGCTGAGGGGCCACCTTGATGTCAATACAGTCGAGCACAGGCTTGACTCTGGCCACAACGGCATCAAGTTTCCCCCTCTAGGTTCTGGCCTCTAGCTCCAGCATGTTGAACTACGCCTTGGTCCTTTGGCGGTAATCTACAGATACCAAAAGGATCCGTCAAGCAAAGAAATCACTTTAGAAACAACTCTGACCATGAACTACTCACCTTTTAGCTCCTCAGCCAGTTTCTCCGCTCGCCCAGACGCCTTCTCCTTCTCCCCTTGGAGTTGACTGACCACCTGACACAACTAGTCGAGCTCCGCATCTTGCTCTACAAAAGTGATGATCGTCAGCAACATCTAGATTTTTTGGCAATATAGAACAAGTTCACCGATCTACAGTACCTTTCTTATGCTCGGAGACGCTTCTCAGCTGCTCAAAGTTGCGCCTCAACTGCTCAGAGATGGTCATTAGCTGCTTGGATATGGCGCCCTTTTGGTACTCCAGGACCCTCGTGTTTGATTCGATAAGATCTCTTTCGCGCTGGGCCCTCTAGATGTTTTTCTCCATCAGTTTCATGGCCTCCTTTAGCTTCACATTTTCCTCGGCGAGGGGCTCCATCCTCTTGATCAGCTGCTACCATTATATGGTAGTTCGCGCTATGCCCTAAAAAAGCACCAAGATTATAAATAATCTCACTCTCCAACGTCAAAGACAGACATCACCGACACAATACTGACCTTGATCTGCTTCATGGCTGTGGAAAGGGTGGACCGTAGCCTCTTCACCTCCCTAGAGGTGTCCTCCTCTTCCACGACCACCACTTCATCCCTCCACTTGCGGAGGATCTGGATGGCTTGAGGTCGTGATTCTTTGCATTCAATCTCCTCGACCTCATCCTCTTCCTCCGTAGCCGATGGCACTCCCTGGGGGCTCGGTGGTAGCATAGAGTGTCCGACCACGCCCTATGACATCTCAGGGCCCACCATTTTCTCCTCTGACATCATTGACCTCTGTGCCCCAGACTCCGGCATGACATTAGTAGCTCCCACCTCCAAAGATTTGGTGGCTCTTGCTGTCGCTCCTAGCATCTCCATCGCATCGGCCGTCATCGTCACCAACCGTTCTCCGCCGCCAACTCCATCAGCAGCATTGGTCGACTCCTTTGCAAACCACCGAGTGCTTGGGGACTCTAGGATGGAGTCCACTGGCTTAATCTTCGTGCGTGGGAATAGCCCCTGGCTGCTGCCAGACTGGACGGAAGGATTTAGATCCTCCATGCGCCTCGTTCTGCATCAAATCAGCTCATCAATCACCGCAACTATAAAGATCATACAACAAATTATTCCAAGGCAAGGAACTTACACGTCGGCTTCCCAGTAGACGGTTCTAAACCGGTGCTATCTCCTTGAGCACCTAGGCATGGCTCTATGGTCAACTCGCGTGCCCTAGGCTGGAGGTCTTGCGGCCCCCACCGTCGGCCTCTCCTTCGCCTACTGCTCGAGGACACCCTTCCCTCCATTCGACTGCACCTCCAAGCACGTGTTGTGCGGTGGCGCCTCAGTGCTCAGAGGAGGAGCTACTAGAGCCCCATCATCGTTTGACCACTTGGACATCGCCGCACTCTGCGTCCGAGTGGTCTGATCGCCGCCAAGCGAGATGCCGCCCAGCTTACGGGGAGCCACACCCACCATTTTCTTCTTCTTTCGGGTTGGCTCATCTTGCGCCACTCTTTTCCCCCGGACCTTCTCTGACACGGGGGGGGGGATATCCGACCAACCAGCACCTGCGCCTTTGGAATCAGATGTGGTCCTGATAGCACCTTTCTCTGGCTGAGTGGTATTCCTAGCGTCTACCGCCTTCGGCCAATTGCTCCTCGGCACGCCCGAGAAGTACGCCACCCGTTCCTGCAAAATGGATCTTTCCACAAGCAATTCAGATTCATTGCCCGACATGACACAGGATAAAAGAACACCAGGACCAATAGTCAAGATTTTTACCTAAGGAGGTAGGTTCGTGTTGTTGAAGGCTCTCGGCTGCCCTGGCACGCTGAACGGCATGTTTGGAGCAAACAGCTCTGTGGCCTAGTGTAGCATGGCCTCCTTCGTCAACCTCTCCATCCTCTCCTAGGTGCCGTCAGTATCTTCCTTGAAGTCAAAGCCTGGATGGGCCCTCTCCTTGTAGGGCTGGATGCGTCGCACTATGAAGCTCACCGCCATAGCGACTCCGTTCATCTTCATGGCCTTTATCAGCCCGAGGAGCTCCTTCACCTGATCCATATCAGCACTGCTCGGCTTCTCCGACCAACTCCTCTGATTTTCTAGAATTTGGTCGATGTCACACCTGATGGTAGGATGGCTCTGCTTCGTGTAAAACCACCTGACATTCCACCCCTTTCACGAAGTGTTCAGTGGCACAGTGAGGTACTCACCTGCCATCCCATCACGGAGCTACAGATACACACCGCCGACCACTCTAGAATCGCCCTCGCCCTTCTTCTTCATCTAGAACAGGTGCTGGAAAAGGTTGAAGTGGGGGAGAATGCCGAGATATGCCTCGCATAAATGGATAAAAATAGAGATGTGCAAGATGGTGTTCGGATGCAGATTGCACAGACTCACTCCTCAGAATTTCAACAGATCCTACAAGAAAGGATAACAGGAAGTCCTAATCCGCACTAGAAATAATCTTCAAAAACTACAACTTTGTCGGTGTGCAGCATTGGAAAGGGCTCACCATTGGCTGGACGCCATCCGGCTATGATACGATCAGGAAGAACTCCCGCCTCCCCCATCCATTGAGCACCGCCTCCCCCATGAGTGACGACACCTATTCCATGTCATGGCTTGCTCCGGCGGTCGCCTTCTTCATGTTACCACCTCCCCTCTTCAGCGCCATCTCTCAGATCTGGGTTGGGACTGGCGGCAAAAGTGGGTGTGAATGTGAATCAGAAAGCGCGAGGGCCGAGGAGGAAGACAAAGTGGCAAAGGTGGGAGCACGGAGTATGACGGCGCGGTTATAAAGCACCCTCCCCACTTTTCGCATTCAAGGGTTTTTGGGAAACCGCACCACGATTTGCGCCTCTCCGAATTCCCCAAAGCGGCGTGGCGGGCCGTTACCTGGGCTTCCAAGCAACTCCAACCCATATCGCCCATTTTTTGCCGCAACTTGTTACTGCACGCCAGATATTTGCCGACTTCTCCGCAATACCATTAAGGCTCAGTAACTACTACTGTACAACCATTACTTTGGATTTTTCTCCACGATTTGATTTCTCCAAGATTTCCATTTGTGGCTCGGGGACTACGTCATCACTACGACTTGGTTCCTCACCACACTGGGATTTTCTTCTTGTTGCTGTTGTTTCTGACCCTGGCACCACATGACCACATCACCTACTGTCAGGCTCGGGGACTAAGTGGGCACACTTCACCTAGGGACTGATTGCCTGCTCGGCTGGTCTTCTGTTTTTCTTCTACTTTGGACCCTGGCACCACGTGACTACGTCACCTACTGTCAGGCTTGGGGACTAAGTGGGCACACTTCACCTTGCGGTGAGTGTGTTTACTTTAATATGTAAGAATCCATGCCTCCTGAAGTTGAAGACGATTACCTCCCTTTCTCGTGGTCAGACTCTAAGTGGGCACACTTGGTTCACAGCGAGAAAATTTTTGATTTTGAACTTGAGCTCCTTACATCCTTATGGCAAGCCTTACTTGGGATACACTGCTCAACGATGGTTCACAACTGCTCAGCGACTCAGTATGGTGGTCGGACTATGAGTCTGACTGCTCGGCTTTGTTCACACATACTCAGACAAGCTCAAGACGACGTTGCACAGCGGATACAAGGCTGTGGGGGGTACGACCCCGGATACCCACGACAGACTACATGGGCTACGCCCCCAAGGGTGGTCTAGCCCATAAGACGAAGCCTTACGGAGCACGGCGCTGCTCGGCGCGCCCCGCAAGACACCGAGAAGATATCCTGAAGATACTACGAGATCTGTTAGGATACGTTCGATCCCATAATTCCTGTAATCTATTGTTACTTTCCGGTTATCTCCTAGATCTAACCGACTTATAACCCTACCCCTAGACTATATAAGGCGGGCAGGGACCCCCTCAAAACACACCAAAGATCATACGAAGCCAATACAAACCAACAGACCATAGGAGTAGGGTATTACGTCGCGCTGACGGCCCGAACCTGTCTGATTCTTGTGCCTTTGTTGCATTCTTGTTCTCGATTACGCGCATCTCTATCGATCAAGCTACCTTCGTGGGATACCCCTCAGAGGACTGCCGACGATATTCTGTCGACAGTGTCCCTAGACATACCTCATCGTTTATCGGCGCCCTTCAATGCCTTTCAGGTTCACACAGTGTCCCTCGATGTCATCCGACATCTTTCGGCATCACTTGGCATCCCTCGCCACTACTCAACATTCCTCACTATCCCTCGACATCTCTTGGCGTCCCGCAACATCCCTGTTTATCTCTTGGCACCCCTCGACACCCTTTGAAGTCTCTCAGCGTCATTCGGTGCCCCTTAGCATCCGTAGGCTTCACTCAGTACCCCCTCAAAGTCTCTCACCATCGCTCAATGCCACTTAAAATCCCTTGACGTCTTTCAGTGTCAATCATCGTGTGATGTTGGCGACATTATCGGCTTAGAGGGATTGAGGTTGACAACGTTCTTCTTAGGCCTTGATTTACTGCTAAGTTGGAAGCCAACTTAGTAGAATGCCAAAGCCAAAAACATATATAACTTGATATAAACTAGTTTGATGAGGTACCTGGTGACGTTGGTGGCAGCATTACCAACTTGGAGAGGTTGAGGATGACGATGTTGTTTGATGAATGCTGAGGGGCATCAAGGGACATTGAGGAACGGCGAGGGACACTAAGACACAGTAAGGAACAGTGAGAACGCTAGGGAACACTGAGTGTTCCTGAGTGAAGATGTGGGACCCTAAGTCATGGCAATGGACGTTGAGGGGCAGCAATTGACGATGAGGGAACAAAATATGAGAGAATACTAATAACACTTAACAGGATCAATCTTTCACATCAATTCGTAAATGTTAGACACTTCCTCTAGCTCTCGTTTGAGCTGCCCATGTCCCATGTCCCCGGCCCGGCACGTGGCCCCCGCCTCCTTCCTATATAAGGACCCACCTCTCCAGCCTCCACCTTTGCCACGACCACCAGACGACCTTCCCTCGGTCGGTCCTCGCCTCCTCTGCTCTGTTAAGCTTCTCGCTCTCTCTCTCTCTCCTTCCACTTCTTGATCGAGACGGCAATGGCGAAGGGAGGGCTGAGCAAGCTCAAGTGCATGATCAAGAGGTGGCACTCCGGGAGCCGGATCTCGCGCACTCCGTCAGGGTGCTCGGCGCGCTCGCACGACGTCGGCGGCGTCGACGACGCTGGCGCCGGCGGCTTCGCCTTGGAGAACTCGTGGAGGAGGGGCGTCGCCGCCTCGTCCGTCTTCGCCTTCGGCGGCGGCGGAGGCACGGCGGGGTCGGCGTCGTTCGACGGCGCCGACGGCGTGCCCCCGGGCCTCCACCCGGTGTACGTCGGCAAGTCGCGCCGCCGCTACCTCATAGCCGCGGACCTCGTCGGCCACCCCCTGTTCCAGAACCTCGTCGACCGCTCTGGCGGCGCGGGAGCCGGCGTCGGCGCTGGCGGGGGCGGGACCGTTGTCGGCTGCGAGGTCGTGCTGTTCGAGCACCTCCTCTGGATGCTCGAGAACGCCGACCCGCAGCCGGAGTCGCTCGACGAGCTCGTCGAGTATTACGCGTGCTGATCGTGATCGACCGCCTACTCACGGCCATGTCCGATCCACGATGCCGGCACCGGCAGCGCAGCGCAGCGGCGCCGAGCGAGGCCGAGCTGGACGGCCGGTGTCAAGGGGTACTTTGGGTAATCTGGTTCTTTTATTTAAGGTTAGGGGTAGAGTTGTAATATACGCAGGATTGCGAGGGCAAGGAGTGGAGATAGTCAACCTTGTGGTGTTTGTGGTAATTATCTCGAGATAGCCGTGTAATTACCGTGCAACCAAGATAATGCTCTCTCGGGGCAGTTAATTAATCTCTAGTGCTTGATGTAATGTAATGGCTTGCATGTTTCTTCTGCTGTTTCTTTTAAGCAGAATTGAATAAGATTTTAGGAATGGGTGTATCCATGTACATTATATATATTTCACCAATGTATGAAGTCCATGATCATTTCATTTATTTCTTGTGAATTGTTCTTCTGAGATTTTTTTTTCTCACTTGGGCCATGCATATTGACGGAATGGAGCCATAGATAATTTTATAGGTGAGGCTAAAGCCTTCATTTCGTTTACAGATAGTACGTTCTGAGTTCTCAGTGAAAGCTGGAGCATGCACGTACGTAGGCCAAACCGGGCATTTCGTACTGACGAAAGCTATATTTCAAAGTTGCTAGCTGGTAATGAGAGTGGAAAGATCAAGTTGAAATTCAGTGGCCAAACAGATGGGGAGCGGGACATGGTTAATTTACTGACCAAAGTATCACTAGCGAAGTTGAGACATGGTTATATATATAATACTAAAGTTTGGAAGAAGCAAGGTTAATTTGTAGCGGATAAGGAAAGTAAAATGTTGCACAATGTCTTTATTTTCTTGACCACAGGGAGAGACTCCACCGAGCATTTTGTAGTTTATGGTAGATAGAGGAACTAAACCCTAGCTAGCTAGTAGACTCACTAATAAAACCATGCTAAATCAAAGACTTGAGTTAAGGTGGGTAGATTCTACTATAATGAATCTAACGAACTGTAGGTTAGGTTCGTACTAAACCTAGTTTCTCAAGGAGGCATCCACGTACAAATTTGGTGAACCTCGAGATCAAGTTCGATGAAGAGGCCATCCTCTCAACCAGTATGTCCCACGAATACATGACACCCAGTTTGTTCATAAATCTAATAAACACGCAATTTGATCAAATCCAATGATTAGTTAGCCATCATGTGCGTGCTGAAAGGACCATAAGCTTGATCATTACCAAATCTTTGTATTCTAATCAGACAGGGTTTATTAGATAGTAGTTTGGTGCGCCCACGCGATTAGATGAGTTAAAGTCTTCGCTGTCATGGCCGCGCGCTTTCCCCTCTTATTTGCAGGGCATGCTTAATCATGTCATGTGTGCCTAATCCCTTCTATATTGACTGGATGATGACAACCTTTCAGGCATGCATTTGGACGTACGTACTGCTAGCTGGGGCCACTTCAATAGGTAGGTAAATGAAAGCATTTGGTCCCCTGCATGAAACCGTTGGACCATGCATACATGTATATTTTCCTGAAACTAATTTCTTATGCTAGATTGTGTCTTGAATTATTCATTCTAATTTGTAGCTTGTTTCCTGATGCGCGCGTGCATATCCCTGGATGCTAGTTTCTGTTCTGAATCATCTAATCCCCAGTAATAATAATTACGGAGTACCTTGTTCCTATCTACAGTGTGGCCCAGATAGATAGAACATGAACCCGACAGGCAAACAAGCGAAGCTGTTTTGCGACGTTCTGAGTTGATCATTTTCATCTAATCTCTATAGCACAACAAAATTAGATAGTAAAATGTTCATGCCAATGAAATGATGAAATGATTGATGCGGTGGGACTCCAACGCTAAAGCAATGCTGGGAACAAACAGAAGGCCCTAGCTTCAGTGTTGGATTAAAAAGAATGGTAGGCCAATCCTTTGCTGTTAGTGTTGTTGTTGTTGCGAATTTAAGGAAGTGCCAGCCCTGCTAGCCCTAATTAAGAAAAGCCCCTGGCCCTTAACCATTAATATAAACTCTTACAAGTACTAGTTACTTTAACTTACTAGTATTTATTTTCTTTCCTTAAGCGCTGATTAAAAGCTCCGTGGTATGCGCTAGCTAGCTACCACATGCATTCTGCAGATCATGGCTGCTGGGGCATATGCGGCCTCTTAAAGAATGGCATGGGGATGGAGGCGAACTTATTGCTAGCTGCTACTCTAGCTACTACTTACTGATAGAAGGATCCCCAACCACAATATATGGCCGGCAACCGGCATGCCCTTTTCATTAGCTTCACCAAAACGTCAAGCAAAACAGATGGTCCTTGCATTTCCAGGACAGTGATTATGGGACTGCTTGAGAATGTTGGGTTTCAATGGTGGTTTTGACGGTTGGGTTCTTCTACCACACGACGTGCATGTCATGCCCGCACTGCAGTATCGCCGGCCGGGCGGCTCAATCAGGTTAGTTGGCTGCTGCTCGCTCCTGCAGGTTGGTCACCCGTCCATTTCCCGAACCGACCGACCCTTCCGTTGCACTGTCTGTCTGTGGCATCATTCTCTTCGATTCGATCTGCACGCTGGTAGTTTGGGGCCATTCATTCTAATGAAATCCATTATATAGATCCTGCATGCACCAGTATTATTAGAGGTGCTTATTGCGGTGCTAATCGCCCTCGATCCCATTTGTTTAGGATCGGACGCACAACATTAGCATCACAGGCGTCGTGTGCCTACTGTACTTTATTGGTAGCCCACTTATGCTTGTACTTATATATTACTGACAAATCACATTATTGGTTGTGCTTGACTACTGCTTGCACATCAACTGTCGTCTATCTATTGGGATCGGATCGGAGTGTGATTGATCGATCGAGTTCATGTTAAGGACCGGCCTGCAGTTGTCAACCATATTGGAGTGTAACAACATCGTCCTCGTCCTTAATTAATACTACTGAACTAGTTGTTTATGTTCAATAGCAAAAATAAAGCAAGCGCTAACTGGACCGTATCTGGCTTCATTTCCTGATCGATGCGCGCGTATATATCATCATGGACCGCGACTGTAGTGTGGCCGCCAGCTGAAGCTTGATGATGTAGCTGGTATCTCTCTCGAACAGCTCACGGTACATGCGAAATAATACTGGACAGCAGAGAAGGGCCCGGGAGATGAGCATTACCATATTCTGCATTCTGACGTACGAGGCGTTGCATCACTAATAATCACTCATGGCGATGCTCATGCTCTCAGCGGTTAATGGTAACTACCGATCGACTTGTATAGTGACATATGCTTTCAGATGATACGCAGCATCGATCGTCAAAGTACGTACCATGTAGCAGCCAGCAACGGTACTAGGTACGTTTCCTGTTGAAGAGTGCAATCAGTTGATCAACACCGTTAAGAAAGATATTAGTCGTGCCAAGTAGTAGTACTATTACAGTACATGTGGTTAGAGCAGGAAAGACCTGATGAGTAAAAGGATCGATGGAGAGCAACCAGCGACCGACCGACTCCAGCAGGCGAATAAATTTGTCTATTTCCATGGATCGGGCCGGTCCACAACCTGGTGTTTAGAGCAGTGTCCGGAGGAAAAAAAGCGCATGCAGATGCAGCCAGTGACCCATCGTCTTCAGCAATTAACGTGGCTGATTGAGACCGGCCAGTAGTGGCGCCCGGCGCGATTGCGTGCGCGCGCGCATGGCAGCGTGCGCTGAAGGCGACGACATAGAGCGCACCTGGACGGACAACGCGCGTCGGCGGCCGTCCGTTCGCTAACCTCCACCGTGCATGCGTGCATGCCTTTTGTCGTCCCACGGAAACGGCCGGCCGCGAACCGTCCAGGCAACCAGCTAGCTGCCCTGCCTGCAGCCTGCTAAAACCATGCATGCCCCGATCCGTTCCACTGTCGTGAAGTGTAGCATGCCCAGTGCGTCGTCTCGTCGCATGACGATGATGACCACGCGTCCACGCCGCGGGCGGGCGTCTTTACTTGCGGTTGCACCGTCGCGGTAGCGGGCCGCGCGACGCCATTGCATGCCGCGCCTAGCGGAACACGGGCGCCCGCGCCTACCCCCCTGAGGCCTCCGTACATGCACGCGCCAGCCGAGAGCGAGCGACGTCGGCCTGTTTACTTAGCTGAAAAGCCAGACTAAAAAATACTGTTGATTCATTTGTTACGAGAGAAAAACACCGTCGTTGAAAAAGTAGGGCTCATAAGTTGGCGTGGGTCGTCGCGGCGTCGACGATCGGGCACCACACGAAACACCAGCCAGCAGCAGCAAGCGCGCTCCACAGCCACATGTACTGTGCCGCTCCGCTCGTTTCCGGCCCACGTCGAGGCGGGACTAGCGTAGGACGTCTCACCTCAACCTCATGGAGTCATGCATGGACACGGCCAACAGTTCCGCTGCCCGCGCGTTCTCTCTACTGGCACTGGCTGCTCTGCTGCGGCTGCCGGGCGGGCGGCTGGCTGGCCCAGTCGTGACGTCTACGCCATCATCGCATTTATGCCGGCGCGGCGTCCCCCCGGCCGGTAGGTCGCCCTTGCCTTTCGCGCCCCGTGCATGTGCCTGTCGTCGGGGCAGAGCGAGGAGCATCGTAACCCTGTTTAGAAAAGTGATGATCGTCAGCAACATCTAGATTTTTTGGCAATATAGAACAAGTTCACCGATCTACAGTACCTTTCTTATGCTCGGAGACGCTTCTCAGCTGCTCAAAGTTGCGCCTCAACTGCTCAGAGATGGTCATTAGCTGCTTGGATATGGCGCCCTTTTGGTACTCCAGGACCCTCGTGTTTGATTCGATAAGATCTCTTTCGCGCTGGGCCCTCTAGATGTTTTTCTCCATCAGTTTCATGGCCTCCTTTAGCTTCACATTTTCCTCGGCGAGGGGCTCCATCCTCTTGATCAGCTGCTACCATTATATGGTAGTTCGCGCTATGCCCTAAAAAAGCACCAAGATTATAAATAATCTCACTCTCCAACGTCAAAGACAGACATCACCGACACAATACTGACCTTGATCTGCTTCATGGCTGTGGAAAGGGTGGACCGTAGCCTCTTCACCTCCCTAGAGGTGTCCTCCTCTTCCACGACCACCACTTCATCCCTCCACTTGCGGAGGATCTGGATGGCTTGAGGTCGTGATTCTTTGCATTCAATCTCCTCGACCTCATCCTCTTCCTCCGTAGCCGATGGCACTCCCTGGGGGCTCGGTGGTAGCATAGAGTGTCCGACCACGCCCTATGACATCTCAGGGCCCACCATTTTCTCCTCTGACATCATTGACCTCTGTGCCCCAGACTCCGGCATGACATTAGTAGCTCCCACCTCCAAAGATTTGGTGGCTCTTGCTGTCGCTCCTAGCATCTCCATCGCATCGGCCGTCATCGTCACCAACCGTTCTCCGCCGCCAACTCCATCAGCAGCATTGGTCGACTCCTTTGCAAACCACCGAGTGCTTGGGGACTCTAGGATGGAGTCCACTGGCTTAATCTTCGTGCGTGGGAATAGCCCCTGGCTGCTGCCAGACTGGACGGAAGGATTTAGATCCTCCATGCGCCTCGTTCTGCATCAAATCAGCTCATCAATCACCGCAACTATAAAGATCATACAACAAATTATTCCAAGGCAAGGAACTTACACGTCGGCTTCCCAGTAGACGGTTCTAAACCGGTGCTATCTCCTTGAGCACCTAGGCATGGCTCTATGGTCAACTCGCGTGCCCTAGGCTGGAGGTCTTGCGGCCCCCACCGTCGGCCTCTCCTTCGCCTACTGCTCGAGGACACCCTTCCCTCCATTCGACTGCACCTCCAAGCACGTGTTGTGCGGTGGCGCCTCAGTGCTCAGAGGAGGAGCTACTAGAGCCCCATCATCGTTTGACCACTTGGACATCGCCGCACTCTGCGTCCGAGTGGTCTGATCGCCGCCAAGCGAGATGCCGCCCAGCTTACGGGGAGCCACACCCACCATTTTCTTCTTCTTTCGGGTTGGCTCATCTTGCGCCACTCTTTTCCCCCGGACCTTCTCTGACACGGGGGGGGGGATATCCGACCAACCAGCACCTGCGCCTTTGGAATCAGATGTGGTCCTGATAGCACCTTTCTCTGGCTGAGTGGTATTCCTAGCGTCTACCGCCTTCGGCCAATTGCTCCTCGGCACGCCCGAGAAGTACGCCACCCGTTCCTGCAAAATGGATCTTTCCACAAGCAATTCAGATTCATTGCCCGACATGACACAGGATAAAAGAACACCAGGACCAATAGTCAAGATTTTTACCTAAGGAGGTAGGTTCGTGTTGTTGAAGGCTCTCGGCTGCCCTGGCACGCTGAACGGCATGTTTGGAGCAAACAGCTCTGTGGCCTAGTGTAGCATGGCCTCCTTCGTCAACCTCTCCATCCTCTCCTAGGTGCCGTCAGTATCTTCCTTGAAGTCAAAGCCTGGATGGGCCCTCTCCTTGTAGGGCTGGATGCGTCGCACTATGAAGCTCACCGCCATAGCGACTCCGTTCATCTTCATGGCCTTTATCAGCCCGAGGAGCTCCTTCACCTGATCCATATCAGCACTGCTCGGCTTCTCCGACCAACTCCTCTGATTTTCTAGAATTTGGTCGATGTCACACCTGATGGTAGGATGGCTCTGCTTCGTGTAAAACCACCTGACATTCCACCCCTTTCACGAAGTGTTCAGTGGCACAGTGAGGTACTCACCTGCCATCCCATCACGGAGCTACAGATACACACCGCCGACCACTCTAGAATCGCCCTCGCCCTTCTTCTTCATCTAGAACAGGTGCTGGAAAAGGTTGAAGTGGGGGAGAATGCCGAGATATGCCTCGCATAAATGGATAAAAATAGAGATGTGCAAGATGGTGTTCGGATGCAGATTGCACAGACTCACTCCTCAGAATTTCAACAGATCCTACAAGAAAGGATAACAGGAAGTCCTAATCCGCACTAGAAATAATCTTCAAAAACTACAACTTTGTCGGTGTGCAGCATTGGAAAGGGCTCACCATTGGCTGGACGCCATCCGGCTATGATACGATCAGGAAGAACTCCCGCCTCCCCCATCCATTGAGCACCGCCTCCCCCATGAGTGACGACACCTATTCCATGTCATGGCTTGCTCCGGCGGTCGCCTTCTTCATGTTACCACCTCCCCTCTTCAGCGCCATCTCTCAGATCTGGGTTGGGACTGGCGGCAAAAGTGGGTGTGAATGTGAATCAGAAAGCGCGAGGGCCGAGGAGGAAGACAAAGTGGCAAAGGTGGGAGCACGGAGTATGACGGCGCGGTTATAAAGCACCCTCCCCACTTTTCGCATTCAAGGGTTTTTGGGAAACCGCACCACGATTTGCGCCTCTCCGAATTCCCCAAAGCGGCGTGGCGGGCCGTTACCTGGGCTTCCAAGCAACTCCAACCCATATCGCCCATTTTTTGCCGCAACTTGTTACTGCACGCCAGATATTTGCCGACTTCTCCGCAATACCATTAAGGCTCAGTAACTACTACTGTACAACCATTACTTTGGATTTTTCTCCACGATTTGATTTCTCCAAGATTTCCATTTGTGGCTCGGGGACTACGTCATCACTACGACTTGGTTCCTCACCACACTGGGATTTTCTTCTTGTTGCTGTTGTTTCTGACCCTGGCACCACATGACCACATCACCTACTGTCAGGCTCGGGGACTAAGTGGGCACACTTCACCTAGGGACTGATTGCCTGCTCGGCTGGTCTTCTGTTTTTCTTCTACTTTGGACCCTGGCACCACGTGACTACGTCACCTACTGTCAGGCTTGGGGACTAAGTGGGCACACTTCACCTTGCGGTGAGTGTGTTTACTTTAATATGTAAGAATCCATGCCTCCTGAAGTTGAAGACGATTACCTCCCTTTCTCGTGGTCAGACTCTAAGTGGGCACACTTGGTTCACAGCGAGAAAATTTTTGATTTTGAACTTGAGCTCCTTACATCCTTATGGCAAGCCTTACTTGGGATACACTGCTCAACGATGGTTCACAACTGCTCAGCGACTCAGTATGGTGGTCGGACTATGAGTCTGACTGCTCGGCTTTGTTCACACATACTCAGACAAGCTCAAGACGACGTTGCACAGCGGATACAAGGCTGTGGGGGGTACGACCCCGGATACCCACGACAGACTACATGGGCTACGCCCCCAAGGGTGGTCTAGCCCATAAGACGAAGCCTTACGGAGCACGGCGCTGCTCGGCGCGCCCCGCAAGACACCGAGAAGATATCCTGAAGATACTACGAGATCTGTTAGGATACGTTCGATCCCATAATTCCTGTAATCTATTGTTACTTTCCGGTTATCTCCTAGATCTAACCGACTTATAACCCTACCCCTAGACTATATAAGGCGGGCAGGGACCCCCTCAAAACACACCAAAGATCATACGAAGCCAATACAAACCAACAGACCATAGGAGTAGGGTATTACGTCGCGCTGACGGCCCGAACCTGTCTGATTCTTGTGCCTTTGTTGCATTCTTGTTCTCGATTACGCGCATCTCTATCGATCAAGCTACCTTCGTGGGATACCCCTCAGAGGACTGCCGACGATATTCTGTCGACAGTGTCCCTAGACATACCTCATCGTTTATCGGCGCCCTTCAATGCCTTTCAGGTTCACACAGTGTCCCTCGATGTCATCCGACATCTTTCGGCATCACTTGGCATCCCTCGCCACTACTCAACATTCCTCACTATCCCTCGACATCTCTTGGCGTCCCGCAACATCCCTGTTTATCTCTTGGCACCCCTCGACACCCTTTGAAGTCTCTCAGCGTCATTCGGTGCCCCTTAGCATCCGTAGGCTTCACTCAGTACCCCCTCAAAGTCTCTCACCATCGCTCAATGCCACTTAAAATCCCTTGACGTCTTTCAGTGTCAATCATCGTGTGATGTTGGCGACATTATCGGCTTAGAGGGATTGAGGTTGACAACGTTCTTCTTAGGCCTTGATTTACTGCTAAGTTGGAAGCCAACTTAGTAGAATGCCAAAGCCAAAAACATATATAACTTGATATAAACTAGTTTGATGAGGTACCTGGTGACGTTGGTGGCAGCATTACCAACTTGGAGAGGTTGAGGATGACGATGTTGTTTGATGAATGCTGAGGGGCATCAAGGGACATTGAGGAACGGCGAGGGACACTAAGACACAGTAAGGAACAGTGAGAACGCTAGGGAACACTGAGTGTTCCTGAGTGAAGATGTGGGACCCTAAGTCATGGCAATGGACGTTGAGGGGCAGCAATTGACGATGAGGGAACAAAATATGAGAGAATACTAATAACACTTAACAGGATCAATCTTTCACATCAATTCGTAAATGTTAGACACTTCCTCTAGCTCTCGTTTGAGCTGCCCATGTCCCATGTCCCCGGCCCGGCACGTGGCCCCCGCCTCCTTCCTATATAAGGACCCACCTCTCCAGCCTCCACCTTTGCCACGACCACCAGACGACCTTCCCTCGGTCGGTCCTCGCCTCCTCTGCTCTGTTAAGCTTCTCGCTCTCTCTCTCTCTCCTTCCACTTCTTGATCGAGACGGCAATGGCGAAGGGAGGGCTGAGCAAGCTCAAGTGCATGATCAAGAGGTGGCACTCCGGGAGCCGGATCTCGCGCACTCCGTCAGGGTGCTCGGCGCGCTCGCACGACGTCGGCGGCGTCGACGACGCTGGCGCCGGCGGCTTCGCCTTGGAGAACTCGTGGAGGAGGGGCGTCGCCGCCTCGTCCGTCTTCGCCTTCGGCGGCGGCGGAGGCACGGCGGGGTCGGCGTCGTTCGACGGCGCCGACGGCGTGCCCCCGGGCCTCCACCCGGTGTACGTCGGCAAGTCGCGCCGCCGCTACCTCATAGCCGCGGACCTCGTCGGCCACCCCCTGTTCCAGAACCTCGTCGACCGCTCTGGCGGCGCGGGAGCCGGCGTCGGCGCTGGCGGGGGCGGGACCGTTGTCGGCTGCGAGGTCGTGCTGTTCGAGCACCTCCTCTGGATGCTCGAGAACGCCGACCCGCAGCCGGAGTCGCTCGACGAGCTCGTCGAGTATTACGCGTGCTGATCGTGATCGACCGCCTACTCACGGCCATGTCCGATCCACGATGCCGGCACCGGCAGCGCAGCGCAGCGGCGCCGAGCGAGGCCGAGCTGGACGGCCGGTGTCAAGGGGTACTTTGGGTAATCTGGTTCTTTTATTTAAGGTTAGGGGTAGAGTTGTAATATACGCAGGATTGCGAGGGCAAGGAGTGGAGATAGTCAACCTTGTGGTGTTTGTGGTAATTATCTCGAGATAGCCGTGTAATTACCGTGCAACCAAGATAATGCTCTCTCGGGGCAGTTAATTAATCTCTAGTGCTTGATGTAATGTAATGGCTTGCATGTTTCTTCTGCTGTTTCTTTTAAGCAGAATTGAATAAGATTTTAGGAATGGGTGTATCCATGTACATTATATATATTTCACCAATGTATGAAGTCCATGATCATTTCATTTATTTCTTGTGAATTGTTCTTCTGAGATTTTTTTTTCTCACTTGGGCCATGCATATTGACGGAATGGAGCCATAGATAATTTTATAGGTGAGGCTAAAGCCTTCATTTCGTTTACAGATAGTACGTTCTGAGTTCTCAGTGAAAGCTGGAGCATGCACGTACGTAGGCCAAACCGGGCATTTCGTACTGACGAAAGCTATATTTCAAAGTTGCTAGCTGGTAATGAGAGTGGAAAGATCAAGTTGAAATTCAGTGGCCAAACAGATGGGGAGCGGGACATGGTTAATTTACTGACCAAAGTATCACTAGCGAAGTTGAGACATGGTTATATATATAATACTAAAGTTTGGAAGAAGCAAGGTTAATTTGTAGCGGATAAGGAAAGTAAAATGTTGCACAATGTCTTTATTTTCTTGACCACAGGGAGAGACTCCACCGAGCATTTTGTAGTTTATGGTAGATAGAGGAACTAAACCCTAGCTAGCTAGTAGACTCACTAATAAAACCATGCTAAATCAAAGACTTGAGTTAAGGTGGGTAGATTCTACTATAATGAATCTAACGAACTGTAGGTTAGGTTCGTACTAAACCTAGTTTCTCAAGGAGGCATCCACGTACAAATTTGGTGAACCTCGAGATCAAGTTCGATGAAGAGGCCATCCTCTCAACCAGTATGTCCCACGAATACATGACACCCAGTTTGTTCATAAATCTAATAAACACGCAATTTGATCAAATCCAATGATTAGTTAGCCATCATGTGCGTGCTGAAAGGACCATAAGCTTGATCATTACCAAATCTTTGTATTCTAATCAGACAGGGTTTATTAGATAGTAGTTTGGTGCGCCCACGCGATTAGATGAGTTAAAGTCTTCGCTGTCATGGCCGCGCGCTTTCCCCTCTTATTTGCAGGGCATGCTTAATCATGTCATGTGTGCCTAATCCCTTCTATATTGACTGGATGATGACAACCTTTCAGGCATGCATTTGGACGTACGTACTGCTAGCTGGGGCCACTTCAATAGGTAGGTAAATGAAAGCATTTGGTCCCCTGCATGAAACCGTTGGACCATGCATACATGTATATTTTCCTGAAACTAATTTCTTATGCTAGATTGTGTCTTGAATTATTCATTCTAATTTGTAGCTTGTTTCCTGATGCGCGCGTGCATATCCCTGGATGCTAGTTTCTGTTCTGAATCATCTAATCCCCAGTAATAATAATTACGGAGTACCTTGTTCCTATCTACAGTGTGGCCCAGATAGATAGAACATGAACCCGACAGGCAAACAAGCGAAGCTGTTTTGCGACGTTCTGAGTTGATCATTTTCATCTAATCTCTATAGCACAACAAAATTAGATAGTAAAATGTTCATGCCAATGAAATGATGAAATGATTGATGCGGTGGGACTCCAACGCTAAAGCAATGCTGGGAACAAACAGAAGGCCCTAGCTTCAGTGTTGGATTAAAAAGAATGGTAGGCCAATCCTTTGCTGTTAGTGTTGTTGTTGTTGCGAATTTAAGGAAGTGCCAGCCCTGCTAGCCCTAATTAAGAAAAGCCCCTGGCCCTTAACCATTAATATAAACTCTTACAAGTACTAGTTACTTTAACTTACTAGTATTTATTTTCTTTCCTTAAGCGCTGATTAAAAGCTCCGTGGTATGCGCTAGCTAGCTACCACATGCATTCTGCAGATCATGGCTGCTGGGGCATATGCGGCCTCTTAAAGAATGGCATGGGGATGGAGGCGAACTTATTGCTAGCTGCTACTCTAGCTACTACTTACTGATAGAAGGATCCCCAACCACAATATATGGCCGGCAACCGGCATGCCCTTTTCATTAGCTTCACCAAAACGTCAAGCAAAACAGATGGTCCTTGCATTTCCAGGACAGTGATTATGGGACTGCTTGAGAATGTTGGGTTTCAATGGTGGTTTTGACGGTTGGGTTCTTCTACCACACGACGTGCATGTCATGCCCGCACTGCAGTATCGCCGGCCGGGCGGCTCAATCAGGTTAGTTGGCTGCTGCTCGCTCCTGCAGGTTGGTCACCCGTCCATTTCCCGAACCGACCGACCCTTCCGTTGCACTGTCTGTCTGTGGCATCATTCTCTTCGATTCGATCTGCACGCTGGTAGTTTGGGGCCATTCATTCTAATGAAATCCATTATATAGATCCTGCATGCACCAGTATTATTAGAGGTGCTTATTGCGGTGCTAATCGCCCTCGATCCCATTTGTTTAGGATCGGACGCACAACATTAGCATCACAGGCGTCGTGTGCCTACTGTACTTTATTGGTAGCCCACTTATGCTTGTACTTATATATTACTGACAAATCACATTATTGGTTGTGCTTGACTACTGCTTGCACATCAACTGTCGTCTATCTATTGGGATCGGATCGGAGTGTGATTGATCGATCGAGTTCATGTTAAGGACCGGCCTGCAGTTGTCAACCATATTGGAGTGTAACAACATCGTCCTCGTCCTTAATTAATACTACTGAACTAGTTGTTTATGTTCAATAGCAAAAATAAAGCAAGCGCTAACTGGACCGTATCTGGCTTCATTTCCTGATCGATGCGCGCGTATATATCATCATGGACCGCGACTGTAGTGTGGCCGCCAGCTGAAGCTTGATGATGTAGCTGGTATCTCTCTCGAACAGCTCACGGTACATGCGAAATAATACTGGACAGCAGAGAAGGGCCCGGGAGATGAGCATTACCATATTCTGCATTCTGACGTACGAGGCGTTGCATCACTAATAATCACTCATGGCGATGCTCATGCTCTCAGCGGTTAATGGTAACTACCGATCGACTTGTATAGTGACATATGCTTTCAGATGATACGCAGCATCGATCGTCAAAGTACGTACCATGTAGCAGCCAGCAACGGTACTAGGTACGTTTCCTGTTGAAGAGTGCAATCAGTTGATCAACACCGTTAAGAAAGATATTAGTCGTGCCAAGTAGTAGTACTATTACAGTACATGTGGTTAGAGCAGGAAAGACCTGATGAGTAAAAGGATCGATGGAGAGCAACCAGCGACCGACCGACTCCAGCAGGCGAATAAATTTGTCTATTTCCATGGATCGGGCCGGTCCACAACCTGGTGTTTAGAGCAGTGTCCGGAGGAAAAAAAGCGCATGCAGATGCAGCCAGTGACCCATCGTCTTCAGCAATTAACGTGGCTGATTGAGACCGGCCAGTAGTGGCGCCCGGCGCGATTGCGTGCGCGCGCGCATGGCAGCGTGCGCTGAAGGCGACGACATAGAGCGCACCTGGACGGACAACGCGCGTCGGCGGCCGTCCGTTCGCTAACCTCCACCGTGCATGCGTGCATGCCTTTTGTCGTCCCACGGAAACGGCCGGCCGCGAACCGTCCAGGCAACCAGCTAGCTGCCCTGCCTGCAGCCTGCTAAAACCATGCATGCCCCGATCCGTTCCACTGTCGTGAAGTGTAGCATGCCCAGTGCGTCGTCTCGTCGCATGACGATGATGACCACGCGTCCACGCCGCGGGCGGGCGTCTTTACTTGCGGTTGCACCGTCGCGGTAGCGGGCCGCGCGACGCCATTGCATGCCGCGCCTAGCGGAACACGGGCGCCCGCGCCTACCCCCCTGAGGCCTCCGTACATGCACGCGCCAGCCGAGAGCGAGCGACGTCGGCCTGTTTACTTAGCTGAAAAGCCAGACTAAAAAATACTGTTGATTCATTTGTTACGAGAGAAAAACACCGTCGTTGAAAAAGTAGGGCTCATAAGTTGGCGTGGGTCGTCGCGGCGTCGACGATCGGGCACCACACGAAACACCAGCCAGCAGCAGCAAGCGCGCTCCACAGCCACATGTACTGTGCCGCTCCGCTCGTTTCCGGCCCACGTCGAGGCGGGACTAGCGTAGGACGTCTCACCTCAACCTCATGGAGTCATGCATGGACACGGCCAACAGTTCCGCTGCCCGCGCGTTCTCTCTACTGGCACTGGCTGCTCTGCTGCGGCTGCCGGGCGGGCGGCTGGCTGGCCCAGTCGTGACGTCTACGCCATCATCGCATTTATGCCGGCGCGGCGTCCCCCCGGCCGGTAGGTCGCCCTTGCCTTTCGCGCCCCGTGCATGTGCCTGTCGTCGGGGCAGAGCGAGGAGCATCGTAACCCTGTTTAGTTGCCAGGCCAAATTCAAAAAAAAGTCGAATCTTACGATACGTGCATGGAACATTAAATATAGACAAAAAAAATTAATTGCACAGTTTGGTTGAAAATCACGAGACGAACGTTTTAAATCTAATTAGACCATGATTGAGCACTAATTGCTAAATAAAAACAAAAGTGCTACGTTAACCTAAAATCCAAAATTCACCTAGCTAAACACCCTAGCAAACCAGGCTGAATCCATCCATCGATCGATCAGACTTTGCTCACATTCCCATCTCTGTAATTAAGCTACCTCGCTCCAATCTAATCGACAACAAAAAGGCTAGTACATATCTTGTACACTCCCGACAGCTGAGCTGACAGGAGGGGAGGGGGGGGGGGGGGGGGGGGGGGGGGTGTTCCTGCAGCTACACGACTCACTGTCGAATTGCCTGGGGGCAAGTGCTTTCACTCTGAAACCTGCAGCAACTACCCCTCTCCACGCGCATTGAGAATCGCCCACGAGGATGCACAGGTGGGCTTGAGCCCGTGACGAACGAAGCAGCAGGCCGCCGGCACAGGCAGGGACAGAATGCAGGGAGGGGGGTTCCTGGCAGGTACACGACTCACTGTCGAATTGCCTTGGGGCAAGTGCTTTCGGCCCTCGTTTAGTTCGCGAAAAGTTTTTCAGAAAGTGTTACAGTATCTATTACATCGAATCTTGCAATACGTGTATGAAGCATTAAATATAGACGAAAAAAAACTAATTACACAGTTTGGTTGGAAACTATGAGACGAACATTTTAAGCCTAATTAGTTCATGATTAAATACTAATTGTCAAATAAAAATGAAAGTGGTACAGTGGCTAAATTTCTAACTTTTCACCCACTAAGCACGCTGTCACTCTGAAACCTGCAGCCACGACCCCTCTCCACGCGCATTGAGAATCGCCCACGAGGATGCACAGGTGGGCTTGAGCCCGTGACGAACGAAGCAACAGGCCGCCGGCACAGGCAGGGACAGCATGCAGAAGCCATATTCAGGACAGGACTCTCCCGAGCCTACTCCTCCTAACGTCGTGATCACCAGCTACCAGCTACTCCTCTCCCACAGGCTTCTAGCTATTCGTATACTCTGGTCTTGTTTAGATTGTAAGCTTTTTCACTCTCTCTTCGTCACATCAAATCTTTAGACACATGTATAGAGTATTAAATGTAGATAAAAAAATAACTAATTATACAGTTTGATTGTAAATTACGAGACGAATCTTTTGAGTCTAGTTAAGGTCATAATTGAACAATAATTATTAAATATAAACGAAAGTGCTACAGTGCCGAATACTGATTCCTAACCCCAATGTAAACCAGGCCTCTACTCCAAAACACTAGTGTGCTTCGTTGAAGGAGCGTATATGCATCAAGCTAGCTAAGGGGTCCGGGGTCCCATGCACATTAGTTTCTGATGAAGCTCAAATACTGTTAGACCCATGAGCGATGCCCCCCCGACTGAAACTGCAGCCAAAAGCAAACTTCCAACTCCGATGGACATTAGTTTCGGCATGCATGGGTCTACAAAATTGAAAGAGTCAAAGTCCCCATTCGACTTCTTGTCGCTGAGTGTGAGAAGCCACACTTTCCAACTTTATTTAAAAAAAAACTTTAAACCTCTCATTTTTAAAACCGGACAAATTAATTAGCCCATACATTAGTCAAAAGTGTTTTGTTTTAGCCATGTCGTCCTTTTCTGCCCAAAATCAAATCCACAAAACACTTGATAAGTTTTTAAATTATGAAAAGTATCTTTGGGCCTCTAAAAAATCTGAGGAAAAAATCTAGAGATATACTGGGATACAAGAAACCCCAATGAAAATATATTTCTAAAAGCTCTCAAAGAATTGATTTAGACTTAGAATAATGGAAAAACTATCGAGAAAAATATATAAAAACTTCATTAAACATCCTAATCAATGTCTAAACACATGTTGAAAACTTTCCACAATAAAAACACAGGTTGCAATCAACATGAATGCAACCAAGATTATTGTGTGTTGCATTTATGCTAGTTGCCTCTCTTGTTTTTTTTGGTGTAAAGCCTTTCAAAATGTATTTAGACATCGTTTCGAGTGTTTTGAATATTTTCTAGTTTTAATGGATATTTTTCAATTTTATAAGCTTAAACTGATTTTTTGAATGCTTTCAAAGATAATTTCATGAGATCTATATATTTTGTTTGGGTGTCTCTTGTCCTAATATATATCTCTAATAGTTTTCTCAGATTTTTTTGGAGACCTGAAGATATTTTTTGTGGTACCTTGTCTAGTTTTTATCGATCTTCTTTTAACTGATAAGAAAGGATGACATTGATAAAAACCGCCCTGTCGACTGAATATTGTCGGCAGTCCTCCGAGGGGTATCCCACGAAGGTAGATTGATCGGCAGATATGCGTGTAATCGAGAACAAGAATGCAACAGAGACACACGAGTTAGACAGGTTCAGGCCGTCAGTATGACGTAATACCCTACTCCTGTGGTCTATTGGATTGTATTGCCTATCGTATGATATTGCGTGAGTTTGGAGGGGTCCCTGCCCGCCTTATATAGTCCGGGGGTAGGGTTACAAGTCAGTTAGATCTAGGAGATAACCGAAAAGTAATAACACATTACAGAAATCATAGGATCATACGTTGTCGATGTTTGACCACCGATAGCCTGCCACGGGGGTCCCCGAGGTAGTATGTTCGGGCTTCAGCGTATGCAGAACTCGACGGTAAACGCAAGACAGTCGATTTATCCTAGTTCGGACCCTCGATCTTTGATTGAGTAATAGCCCTACGTCCAGTCGGCGTTAGCCTTTGTGTTGGATTAACTGTAAAGTGTTGTGTTGTACAAATTGTTGTCTGAACTCTCGGTCCAAGGAGCCCTGCCCTCCTTTATATAGTCAGGAGACCAGAGTCCTAGTCGGTTTACAATGAGAGCTCCTAATAGGATTACAGAGTAACACTACTACTAAGATTACAGGAGATGAATCCTAGTTAGACTAGTTCTCCCTTCCGTGCGGGGTATCCCGTGGGTCCCGCACCGACAAGCCCCCGAGCACTTCATGGTTGAGTTGTAGAAGCCTCGTCTTGTTCCTTCAGGTCTTGTCGAGCAGGAACAAGCGTCGTCCGAGTGCTTTCTTGAGCGAAACCATGTAGCGCTTCGTGAGATCTTCGTGTGGTGTGTACTTTTTTGAAGAAAAAAGTACTCCCATTTGGATGTAGCCCCTGAGCCTCTCACTGTTTGGCACAAGGAGCTTGAGGGTCTTTGTTGAAATCGCCTTGATTCTTCGTCGAAGGGCTCCCGAGCGTGTATCCGGGTTCTTTGTCGAGAAGAGCTCGGATATAGCTATTTTCGGGTTCTTTTTGTCGTATGGCCTTGAAGTCGTCTGTCTTGAAGAAGTCTTCTGAGTGATGTGCGTTTTTTTGAATAAAAAAGTGCACTCACTGAGTGTAGCCCCCGAGCCTCTTGCTATTTGGAACAAAAAGTTGGAGGGTCTTGAATCTTTATGTTGTTTGAGAATTCCTGTTTGAGTGTAGCCCCCGAGCATTGTTCAAAAAGAGCTCGGATACCGAGTCTTGGCATATTCTCTGGTAGTCTACTATTGTCAGATGTAGAGTCTGCTGTTGTCAGGTGTAGTTGTATGGTGGTGGTTGAGTGTAAATGCCTTTTGTTCACGGGTTGTACTGTGTTGATATATTCTCCCAAATATGCTTGTTGTTGAGTACTGTTCCTTCATGCCTGAGTTCCCTTTCATTATTGAGTTCTATCTTTTCACTGTGTCCTTTGTTAGGCTTGTTCCGTTGGTGCTCTTGGTCCATGTGCACCGCTCCTTCGTTCTATAAATAGCCCCTGGAGTGCTATTTTGATTCATTGAGCATTCTGTTGCTTGTTCTAAAGTCTCTGTAGTCATGAATATCGTAGTTTGCGAAGTAGAGCAGCCTCTGGGCGCATTTTGTAGTTCTCGTATGTCTTGTTGTAGCTGGAGGAAGTCTTGTGATAGGGATTAGAGGTAGACTAATCCCATAGCAGCAATGTACCAGGATGTACGTGGCAATAGTTGGAGGAAGTCTTGTGATGTGGGCTTCGTTCCTTCATCTGGCAGTTTTGGGTTGATCCTCGCCGTCTGTCTTGAGACTATCCGGTGCAGATCAACACCATATCCAGCATCACATCGGACTTAGGTAGATAGATGCCTGTCGGCCTTCTCTGCTGCATGTTATCTTGTTGTTCTACTGATTTTCGCCTTGGGTGCACTGCATCCGTCCTTTGAAGAAAACAGTGTAGTCGAGTGCGGTTTGTTCTATCGAGTAGCGATTTGGAACACGTAGTCGTTCCAGAGCCTAGTTGTTTCTGGGTTCCTTTTTGCTACTTGCCTATCGTAGTTTTGAGTTCGTTGGGTCTTGTAAGATGTGTAATCTTGTATCTTTTGAAGTCATTTGTAATAGAGAGAATCTTGTCTTCTGAGTTGTCATTCTTTATTCCACTGATGTCCTGGTTGTCTATTAGATTCCTGAGTTCTTTATGTTAGAACTAGGTTGTTATGTTCCTTGTGAGGTAACCTCCTGTTGCTTCATGGCCGATTAGTTCTTTTTGCAGCCATATGGTAACTCTGCCATTTTGCTGGATGGATAAGTCTAAAATTTGCCCGTTGAACTATATTGTTGTGTGGATTTGTGCCTTCCATCATTTTAGCTGTGTTAGTAAATGGACCGTTGCGTTCTCACACCGTGTTTTAATGGGTCTGGTGGCCCACATTTTTACCAGTGTAAAATCTATTTAAAGGCCTTTGTCCTCCTTTTCTTTAGTACTCTGCCTTCGCCTTAAAAAACCCTAGCCTTCGCAACTCCGCCGTCGCCATTGCCGCCACCATTGCCGCCACCATCTAAGCGCCGTCGTCCGTGCCTTGTCTTTCCCTAGTGCCTTTTTGCCCCCGTTAGTACATGGGTAGGAAGAAAGCTACGAGCAAGTCCTAGGCAACCTTCATGGACGAGGAGTCATCCCTCTCCGTGATCAAGAACCAAGAGTTCATGGCCATGAGGGCTGCCCAGAAGTTTTGGCCGGCTCCAACAACGACAGAAGACCAGCTTCGTGAGCTTGTCAGTGATGGCTTGATCTAGAGCAAGGACATTGCTGAATGGAGAGCTCTAGGTGAGCATCAGGTCCCTGCTCTAGGTCCTGGTGAGATCATTCTTTTCGTCTCCTTTATCCATGCTGGACTTTGTCTTCCTGCTTCCACCTTCCTTCATCGATTTCTTAATTATTTTGGGGTTAGCTTGAATCATCTTGCTCCAAATGCCATCCTCCATCTTTCTGTTTTTGTACATCTCTGTGAAGCTTTCCTTGGAATTTCTCCTTCTCTTTCTCTCTTCCATCACTTCTTTCATCTGAAGCCTCAACCCCACCGCGAAGACACCAATGTTCTTGGCGGCTGTGAGATTCAGTTTCGCTAGAGTCTTAAAAGCAAGTTCTTTGACTATGACCTGGTTGATTCTGTGAGGGATTGGTGTGCTGACTGGTTCTATGCCGCCAATTTGATTTCTTCTCTCACCGTTCATTCTGGATCTGGTCCCTCGGTTAACGACCGGTGGGAAAAGAACTCCCTGACGTCGAACGAGCTCCAGGTGATCCAGCCATTCCTTGAGCGGATAAGCACTCTAAAGCAGCAGGGCTTGACCGGTTTCAGAATCGTCTTGAGTTTTCTTCGCCGTCGTGTTCAGCCTCTGAAGGAGCGAGAGAACTTTGGCTTCGAGTACTCTGGGGCTGAGGATCCTTCACGCATGGTCCCTGCCCTTGAGTTGACCGACGAGGAGGTACTCGAGCGCCTTCAGAAGATGCTAAAAGGAGCAAGCGTTGTCCCGCTTACCGTCTCTGAGTACTGTGCAAAGAACCCGCCTCCAGCTGTAAGTTGTTTTCTCTTTGTGCGGGTACTTTTTGTATTTCTTTTTGCTGTATCTATTTTCGCTTAATCTTCCTTGTCTTATTCTTTTCGTAGGAATTGGGGCGTAACTTCGTTGACCCGATTCCCCTTCACGACCTCCCTACCATTGTGGGGGCTGGTGGTAGTCTTGCTGGGGCTTCTTTAACCAGTGAGTCGCAAACTGCCGTAATGCTTCCTGGTGTTTCTTCTATGAACCCTGATGTATATGTAGAGTACGTTCCTCGTTCAGTTCCCCGACCTGCTCATAGCATCGGCAAGAGGGGGCGAGTGGCTGGTTCTTCTTCTGGTGTGCCCATTGCTAAGAAAGCTCCCCAGTCAAGTACTTCTCCAGGTACTCAAGTTATAGCTAGCATGCTCTTAGGTGAGCACATTAATACGCTCTGTCCTTCTGTTGCTTGTTTTCATCTTTAACCGATTACTTTTGTCCTTTTTCAGCTGGTGCTATGGTGGCCTTGGTCGAGACTGAGGAAGAAGAGGATGATGATGCACCCCTTATCATGCGGTGATGAGTTGTTTTCTTATTTTCCTATATTTGAAACCGTCTTTTTGTTTTGACATTGGTCTTGATCTCTTTGTAGTAAGCAGTCATTGGGTACCTGTTCTTCTGAGGCTCCTGCACCGGGTTCTTCCATAGCTTTGGCACCGAGTTCTTCCATAGCTCCAGTACCGATTTCTTCTGGGGCTCTGGTACCAGCTACGCCGCTCCTGCCATCGAGTGGCGGGGATGTTTTTGCTGCCGTGGTTCCCCCGGTGAGGTCTTCTTTTGGTTTAATGAGGAAGAAGATAGCTGAGTGAGTGAATTCTAGTTTTATTTCTTTGCTTCTGTTCTTCTTTTTTCTTATTCTTTTTTGATGGGTTTCCTTGTCATCTTTCAGGCCTTCATCTTCCCTAAGCCTCCAGTCGACTTCTTGTCAAACCTCTAGTGTGCCCTTACATACTGAGTCTCAAGACTTAGAACGCACGGGCGCTGAGGTGGCTGTGAGGGGGATAGAGTCCGCAGCTGCTGATTTGCCAGCTCCCAAAGTGACCGTGGCCATGGCGGTGGGTCCATCTGAGGGATTGGCCTTGGCTTCCTAGGAGATTGCTCTGGTCATGCCTTCTTCGCCTCGGCCGGCTTCTCCTTCTCCTTCTCTCACCTCCGGTGGTCTGCCTTTTGCTGATGACGTGGTGCAATAGTTTGATGCCACTCATCGGCTATCGGAGTTAACTGCCGCCTAGGGAAGCTTATTGACCCTTGCGACTTCTTTTAGGGAAAAAGCTCCAGGTAAGTTTTCTGCTGTTCCTTCTTTGGATGTTCGTTTTTCTTCTGTCCTTAAGTCTTGTTTTTCTTTGTCTCTTTTTGCTCAGTCCTTCTCTCATGATCATTCTGGCTTCTTTTTCTCATCTGAAAATGAGAAAAAGTTGTCTTCTGAGGTGAGCGCCCTAAAGGCCGATCTTGACCTCCTTCGGGCCGAGTTGGAGACTTAGCGCCAAACGCACCAAAAGGAGGAGAAGGCTCTTCGTGCCTGGGTGGTAGAGGCGGAGAAGCAAAAGGATGCTACGGTGGAATCCATGAAGAACGAGTGCAAAGGTATTGTGGGTTCTATTTGTTTCCCTTTGTATTCTGACTTCCTTTTTTGCTGACTTGTTTTTGTTGCTTCGCCTAGCTCTCCGAGTTGAAAAGCAAAAGCTCTCGGAGGGTATCAAAGAGATGAAGACACTCGTCCACACTAACCACAACAAAGCTGAGGAGGTAATTACTCGAGCTAAAGAAGAACTCGCGCTTGCTAAGTTGATTAGGCGTGGAGCTGACAGGAATCTTATGCAGGCCCAAAAGACTATTCAAGACTTGACTGGTAGGTTGGCAATGGCTACTGATAACTAGAATGCTTTGTGGAAGTCTTTTTGGTCAGTAGCTGACCTTCTCCGAACTCCAGCGGATGACGGTCAATCTTGAGCTCAATTTATTCCCCAAGTGCCGACTCATTTCTAGGGGTTCGTGAAGAGGTGTGCCCATCTATGTACCAGGAACGTCCTTGCCTAGGTCCGGGTTCTTTCTCTAGACTTTCCTTTGTCCAAGGTTGCCGATGAAGCCGAGAGCCAAGAGTACTTGGATGCTGTTAAGAGGTTGGAGCCTGAGGTCGATGACTTAGCCAGGAAGATTGTAGATAATCTTAACATTGATGTTTCTTCTCCTGATGACAATACTTGAATGTAATCGACCTTTGAACACTAGCTTTTGTAACATAATACTTATACTCTTTCTTGAATGAAGATCCTCTATCTTTGTTGATGTCTTCTTTGTCTGGATGTCTAATCCTTACTTACTCTTTAAATGTGTTGTCCAATTGATCAGAATTTTCTCCGGGTAGCTATCTGTTCTGACTCTCATCTACGTTGTATAAACCACTCGGTGTATGTAGATCGTTGTATTTGATAATTTTCCTTGATTTGCTGAGTACTTATCTGGCTTTCGTCTATGCCATGTGAAACAACTTGGTGTATGTAGATTGATGTCTTAACAGACTTCCTTGACTTGTTGAGTGCTTGTCTGGCTTTCGTCTATGACTTGTAAACAATTCGGTATAGCCTGTTGTGTCAACAAACTTTGTCTGGCTTTCGTCTATGACTTGTAAACAATTTGGTATAGCCCGTTGTGTCGACAAACTTTGCGTTCTTGTTAGTACTAAAAACACTTAGGATATCTCCAGCTTCTTCTTCTCGGCTTGGCTCATAGTGTGGTTAGCATCTGGTCCTATCTCTGGTTGCAAAAATATCCTAGGACCGGCAAGCCCCCGAGCACTTCATGGTAGAGCTCTGGAAGCCTTGTCCTATTTTCTCCAAGTCTTGTTGAGCAGGAATCAAGTGTTGTCTGAGTGCTTTCTTGAGTGAAACCGTGTAGCGCTTCTTGGGATCTTCTGAGTGTAGCCCCCGAGCCTCTTGCTATTTGGAACAAGGAGCTAGAGGGTCTTGTCTTGAAATTGCTCTGATTTATGTTTGAGGCTTATTTTCAGTTGTTTTTTTTTTGGTTTGGGTGTTAGCTTATTAGCTACCCTCATCGGCGGGCTCAAGCATGTTTTTAGCTATTTTGCTCTCGGCCGGTATGCTCAGGCGTCTTTTCAGCCATTTTGCTTTTTTGTTCGGGTGTTAGCTTATTAGCTACTCTCATCGGCGGGCTTAAGCATGTTTTCAGCTATTTTGCTCTCGGTCGGTATGCTCAGGCATCTTTTTAGCCATTTTGCTTTTTGTTTCGGGTGTTAGCTTATTAGCTATCCTCATCGGCGGGCTCAAGCGTCTTTTCAATTATTTTGCTCTCGGCCAGTATGCTCAGGCGTCTTTTTAGCCATTTTGCTTTTGGTTCAGGTGTTAGCTTGTTAGCTACCCTCATCGGTGGGCTCAAGCGTCTTTTTAGCTATTTTGCTCTTGGCCGGTATGCTCAGGCATGTTTCAGCCATTTTGCTCAGGTGAAGACAACTTCAGAGAAAGTCATAACAAGACATATGTTTTGTGGAAAGACCATCTTTATTGATCGTGAATCGTTGATAAGCCATAATAATACATATGTTGTTGATGAGCGCCATCTTTGTTGATCATGATCGTTTATCTCTTATGTCTTGTATACATATTTTCCCTTGAGTTGTTTTCATGCATAGAATCTTCATAGTTGACTGATGTGCCATGTATTGTTGACTTCTTTTCTGTCTTTAGTTATTAGCTTGTATGTGCCTGGTCCGTTGACTTTTGTGATGATAAAAGGACCTTCCCATGGACTGAGTAGTTTATGATGTCCATCGGTTTTTTGTATTCTTCTTAGTACTAGGTCTTCGGCTTGTAATGATCGAGATTAGGTATTCTTGTTGTAGTGGCATCTTAGTCCTTGGAGGTATCTTGCTGATTGGAGGGTAGCGTTTACTCTGACTTCTTCTGTACTGTCAAGTTCTAATCTTCGGGTGTGTTCTGCTTCTCCTTCGTCGTATTATTCTATCCTTGGTGACGTCCAGATCAAGTCTACGGGTAGTATTGCTTTTGATCTGTACACCAGGAAGAAAGGTGAGTATCCGGTGGCTCTGCTTATTTGAGTCCATAGCCCCCATACAACCTTGGGTAATTCTTCAATCCATTTTGATCCATAGTCTATTAGCTCTTCATACAATTTTGGTTTTAATCCAGCTAGTATGAGTCTGTTTGCCCTTTCGACCTATCCGTTGGCCTCTGGATGTGCGACTGATGCGTAATCTATTCTGAAGCCGCAGTCTTGTGCCCAACTTTGGAATTCTGTGGCTATAAAGGGAGAACCCAAATACATGATGATTCAATTGGGCATGCCGAAGCGGTGCATAATGTCTTGGATGAACTCAACTGCTTTGGCTGCGCTGTATTTTGCGAGTGGTTTGAATTCAATCCACTTGGTGAACTTGTCAATTGCTACGAAGATGTACTCGAAGCCGCCTTTTGCTTTCTTGAGGGGTCCTACTTGATCCAGCCCCCAGCAGGAGAAAGGCCAAGCAGGTGGGATACAGATGAGGTTGTGAGCTGGCACATGAGCCTATCTTGTGAACATTTGATAATGTTTGCATCTTCTGACGAGTTCTTCTGCGTCTTTCAAAGCGGTTTGCTAGTAGTAACCGGTGTAGAATGCTTTTCTAACTAGTGTTCTTGAAGCGACGTGATTTCCACAACAACCTGAGTGTATTTCATCTAGGATCTCTTTGCCCTCTTCAAATGAGACGCATTTTAGGAGTACTGATGATGTGGCTCTTCTGTAGAGCTTGTCTCCTACTAGGACATAGTTCTTGCTTCTGTGAACAACTCGGGTAGCTTCTTCTTTTTCCGCTGGTAGCTTATTTTCTTTGATGTAATCAATAAAAACTTGGGTCCATGAAGTGGTGATTACCAAGATCTAGGTGTCTTTAGTTGAGATTTCAGGGGTTATCTCACCGGGTTGTTTGATAGAAGGAGCTGATAACTCCACTATGAATACACCGGGTGGGACCTTTGCCCTATCCGATCCAAGCTTGGCGAGGATGTCTGCCGCAATATTAGAATCACATAGGACGTGTAGAATTTCTAATCCTTGAAAATGTTTTTCGAGCTTTCGTATTTCAGCACAGTAAGCGCCCATGTTTTCTTTGGTGCAGTCCCAATCTTTGTTGACTTGATTGATTACTACTGCTGAATCTCCGTAAACGAGTAAACGTTTGATTCCGAGGGTAATTGCCACTCGTAGCCCATGGATGAGGGCTTCGTATTCTACCTCATTGTTTGTAGCTTGCCATAATATCTGAAGGACGTACTTGAGTTGCTTTTCGTCTAGAGAAATTAGGAGGACACCTACACCGTCTCTGCCTAGCTTGAGTGATCCATCAAAGTACATCTTCCAATGATCAAGGATGGTACTTGATGCAGGTTGTTGAAATTCTATCCATTCAGCAACAAAATCAGCTAGGGCTTAAGATTTAATTGCCCTCCATGGGGTGAAATCAATATTGAGAGCGCCAAGTTCAACTGCCCACTTAGATATGCGCCCCGTTGCATCTCTGTTGTGTAGGATGTCTCTGAGTGGGAAATCTATCACCACGGTAATCCTGTGGCTTTCAAAATAGTGGCGAAGCTTGCGTGAAGTGATCAGGAGGGCGTAGAGTAGTTTTTGCGTATGCGGGTACCGGATTTTTGATTCTGATAGCACTTCGCTGATGTAGTATATGGGACGTTGTACTTTATATACACGCCCTTCTTCTTCTCTTTCTACGACAATCGTAGTGCTGATCACCGTAGAAGTTGCCGCAATGTATAGCATCATGTCTTCGTATTTCTTCGGAGGTGTGAGAACTGGTGAGGAGGTGAGGTATGCCTTGAGCTTCTTGAAAGCTTCGTTTGCTTCTTTTGTCCACTCGAACTTGTCTGTCTTCTTCAGCAATTTAAAGAAAGGTAACCCTTTTTCACCCAATCTTGATATGAAACGATTGATGGCCGCCATGCAGCCTATTAGTTTTTGCACATCTTTGACACTTCGGGGAGGGCCCATCTCTGTTATGGCTCAAATCTGCTTGGCGCTTGCTTCGATTCCGCGATGACTGACTAGGAATTCGAGTAGTTGTCCTGAAGGAACTCCGAATACATATTTGTTTGGATTCAATTTCCACCTCCACCTTTTTAGGTTTTCGAAGGTTTGCTTTAGGTCTTTAATTAGTGCATCCGGGTTCTTTGTCTTTACCACTACATCATCCATGTATGCTTCTATGTTTTCGCTGATCTGATCACCAAGGCATGTTTGAATAGCTCTTTGGTAGGTGGCTCTAGCATTCTTGAGTCCAAATGACATGGTCTTGTAGCAGTAGGCACCAAAGGGAGTGATGAAATATGTCTTGCTCTGGTCTTGTTCTTTTAATGCAATCTGGTGATATCCTAAATAGCAATCAAGAAAGGATAATAGGGATGGATCCTGCCGTTGAGTCAACTATTTGATCAATGCGCGGTAGCCCAAATGGATCTTTCGAGCAGTGTTTGTTGAGATCTGTATAGTCGATGCACATGCACCACTCGTCTGTATTCTTTTTCTATACTAGAACTGGGTTTGCTAGCCAATCTGGATGAAGGATCTCTCTGATGAACCCGGCTGCCAACAGCTTTGTGATTTCTTTTTTAATTGCTGCTTTCTTGTCGGGTGAGAATCATCATAGTCGTTGCTTTACTGGGCTTGGAGCCTTCATTGATATCAATTCTGTGCTCAGCCAACTCTCTTGGGACACCTGGTATGTCAGCTGGCTTCCAAGCGAAGATATCTTTGTTGTCCCAAAGAAAGTTGGTGAGCGCGAGTTCCTATTTTGCCGAGAGGTGGGCGCTAATGGTTGCTGTTTTGGAGGGATCGCCAGTGCCCAAGTCGATTTACTTGACGTCGGCTTCTTTTGGTGGTGCGAGGATGCTGGGCTTTTTAACCGGTATCTCTAATTCTTCTTGGCTTATTTCTACGGCTTTGGTGTCCCAGCATATGGTGGGGCACCTTTGGTGTCCTAGCATAGCAGGTCCCAAGCCCTGGTAAAGGAGGAGGATTGTGTTAGGCGTGGCGAGCCAATGTAAAAACTTATCCACTTAAATAGAGATGAAACCCAAAAGAAAATCGTTGGGGCGTAACCCTCTTAGCGACGCGCCATATCGGAACCTGGGTATGGTGTTAAATGGGCAAGGGCCGAGTCGTCACCCCCGTGACGCGCCGTGTTGGTATCTGGGCATAGTGTCAAGTAACCAAGGATCGGGTCATCGCTTCCTTAGTGGCGTGCTACATCGGCGCCCGGGTGTAGTGAAAAATGAGCAAGGGTCTTCGCATCAGAGTCGACAGGTGCAAAGGGTAAGGAAGCTAGTCGAACCAACTAGGATCCGTTTAGGTAGTTGGAATGTAGAGTCACTTACAGGTAAGTTAAGAGAATTAGTTGATACCGCGACTAGGAGGCGTGTAAATATATTATGCGTTCAAGAGACTAAAGGGTCAGAAGGCGAAGGAGGTGGACAATACTGGTTTCAAGCTTTGGTACATAGGGACAATCGCGAATAGAAATGGAGTAGGAGTTTTGATTGATAAGAGCCTCAAGAATGATGTGGTGGGAGTAAGAAGGCAAGGAGATAGGATTATCTTAGTCAAGCTTGCCGTTGGTGATATGGTCTTGA
Organism: Miscanthus floridulus; assembly: GCF_019320115.1. Lineage (NCBI taxonomy): Eukaryota > Viridiplantae > Streptophyta > Magnoliopsida > Poales > Poaceae > Miscanthus > Miscanthus floridulus. Next base: position 81,670,919 of record NC_089583.1, read on the forward strand.
ACGTAATTAGTGCGTATGCCCCCCAAGTAGGCCTCGACAAGAGTGCTAAGAGACAGTTCTGGGAAGACTTAGATGGCCTAGTTAGAGCTATACCTAGTAGTGAGAAGCTTTTTATAGGAGGAGATCTTAATGGGCATGTAGGTACTACAAGCGCAGGTTTCGAGGCAGTTCATGGAGGTTTTGGGTATGGTAGTAGGAATCAGGAGGGGGACGAAGTTCTGGACTTCACGGTAGCTTTTTACCTGATGATAGCCAACACTTTCTTTAGAAAGAGAGAATCTCATCTAGTGACCTTTAGTAGCGGACAACACTGTAGCTAGATTGACTTTGTCCTCGCAAGAAGAAAGGACAAACAAGCATGCTTGGATTGCAAGGTGATACCAGGGGAGTGTGTTGTTTCTCAACATAAGCTTTTGGTGGCAGATTTTCGTTTTCAGGTGCGTGCCCGTAGGGATAAACAAGCTAAGATTAAAAGAACAAAGTGGTGGAAACTGAAAGGGGAGACGTCAGAGGTATTTAGGGAAAGGGTTATCAAAGAGGGCTCTTGGAAGGAAGAAGACGACATAAACAATATGTGGGACAAGATGGCAACCAACATTCGGAAGGTAGCCTCAGAGGTGTGTGGAGTAACCAAAGGAAGGGGACGCGAGGCTAAAGATACTTGGTGGTGGAACGAGGAAGTCCAAAGAGCTATTAAGGAGAAGAAAGAATGCTATAGACGCTTGTACCAAGATAGGAGTGTGGACAACATAGAGAAGTACAAGGTGGCAAAGAAGACTGCAAAGCGAGCTGTAAGTGTGGCAAAGGGTAGAGCGTACGAGGATCTTTACCAACATTTGAGTACGAAGGAAGGAGAGAAGGACATTTATAGGATGGCTAGGGTTCGTGAGAGAAAGACACGGGACTTCAACCAAGTTAAGTGTATTAAGGATGAAAGGGAGCATCTCTTGGTAAAGGAGGATGAGATCTGACATCGATGGCAAGAGTATTTTGACAAATTGTTTAATGGTGAGAATATGGACACAACCTTTCAGTTGGATGACTCTTTTGATGACACCAATAGGCGCTTTGTGCGGAGAATCCAAGAATCTGAGGTTAGAGAGGCATTGAAAAGAATGAAAGAAGGTAAGGCGATGGGACCGGATGGTATCCCAATCAAGGTGTGGAGATGCCTCAAGGACACAACTATAGTATGGTTAACCAAGCTGTTCAACCATATTTTTTGATCGAACAAGATGCCTGATGAGTGGAGGAGAAGTATATTGGTACCGATCTACAAGAATAAAGGGGATATTCAAAGTTGTACAAATTATCGGGGAATTAAGTTGATGAGCCATACTATGAAGCTATGGGAGAGAGTTATCGAGAATCGCTTGAGAGCAATAACGCGGGTCTCTATGAACCAATTTGGTTTCATGCCCGGAAGGTCAACCATGGAAGCCATTTTCTTAATAAGACAAGTTATGGAGCGGTATAGGGAGAAGAAGAAGGACCTACACATGGTTTTTATTGACTTGGAGAAGGCTTATGATAAAATACCAAGGAATGTTATGTGGTGGGCTTTGGACAAACATAAAGTCCCAATGAAGTACGTTGGGCTCATTAAGGACATGTACAGCAATGTTGTGACTAGAGTTCGAACAAGTGATGGAGACACGGATGACTTCCCGATTAGGATAGGACTATATCAAGGGTCAGCTTTGAGCCCTTATTTGTTTGCTTTAGTGATGGATGAGGTCACAAGGGACATACAAGGGGACATCCCTTGGTGTATGCTTTTCGCAGATGATGTAGTGCTAGTTGATGAAAGCCAGATAGGAGTGAATCAGAAACTAGAGTTATGGCGGGAGACTTTGGAGTCCAAAGGTTTTAGACTTAGTAGAACTAAAACTGAGTATATGAGATGTGACTTCGGCACTACTACTCGGGAGGAGGAAGATGTTAGTTTGGAAGGTCAAGTAGTGCCTAGGAAGGATACCTTTCGATATTTAGGATCAATGCTACAGAGGGACGGGGATATTAATGAAGATGTTAGCCATAGAATCAAAGCAGGGTGGATGAAGTGGCGGCAAGCGTCTGGTGTCCTATGTGACAAAAGGGTACCACAGAAGCTAAAAGGCAAGTTTTATAGGATGTCGATTAGACCTGCTATGTTGTATGGTGCAAAATGTTGGCCTACGAAAAGATGACATATTCAACAGCTAAGTGTCGTGGAAATGCGTATGTTGCGTTGGATTTGCGGTCATAAAAGAAGGGATCAAGTTCGGAACGATGATATACGTGAGAGATTAGGGGTAGCACCAATTGAAGAAAAGCTTGTCCAACACCGATTGAGATGGTTTGGACATGTGCAACAGAGACCTCCAGATGCACCGGTGCGTAGTGGAATCCTAAGTCAGGATAGTAACGTGAAGAGAGGCGGAGGAAGACCGAAGTTGACTTGGGTAGAGGCAATAAAAGGAGACTTGAAAGGATGGAATATACCCAAAGACTTAGCCTTAGATAGGAGTGCTTGGAAGACAACTATTCACGTGCCTGAACCTTGATTGCTTTTGTTGGGTTTCAACTCTAGCCTACCCCAACTTGTTTGGGACTTAAAGGCTTTGTTGTTGTTGTTGTTATTTCTGCGACAACAGTGGCTATTTCTTTTCTACCATTGTCGGCTTGTGCTTTTGCTGTAATTTGGATTGCCTGAACATCACAGTTAAATGCGCGCTTCAAATCACTCCAAAGAGAAAGAACACCGTTAGGCCCTGGCATCTTGAGCAACAGGTACGGATAATGCGGTATTGCCATGAATTTTGCTAGTGCTGGGCGCTTGAGGATTGTATGATATGATGAATCGAAGTCCGTGACTTTAAACTTGATGAACTCTGTACGGTAGTTCGAGGGAGTCCCAAAAGTAACCGGTAGAGTGATTTGTCTAAGTGGCATTGCTGCCTTGCCGGGTACTATGCCATAAAAAGGTGTGCTTGTTGGTGTGATCATCCCGGCGAGTTGTAGTCCCATCTTCCTTAGAGTTTCTGAAAAATAATTTTGAGTCTGGCTCCTCCGTCGATTAGTACTTTCGTAACAGTCATACCGGCAATGGTTGGATCTAGAACCAGTGGGTAATGGCCTACGTTTCCTACACTGGTCCATTGATCTTCTCTTGAAAATTGGATTCGATACTCTGACCAATTGAGATATCTTAGTGTAGCATGTTCTACTGCCATGATGGTTCGTAACACTAGCTTTTCTTGATGTTTGCTTCTGGAATCTGGAACCCCGGCAAAGATTACTGCCACTGTCCCTCTGGATTTTTGGAATCCCTTGTCTTCATGGTTGTCTCCTTCTTTTTTCCGATTGCCTTCTTTATTGTTCCCCTTACTATCTTTTCTAGTGTATCTTTCGTTGAAGGTGTAGCAATTTTCGATGGTGTGCTTTTCATTGGGGTGCAAGGGGCAACGTATGTTCTCAATGTCGTCATATCTTCTAGGCTTGGTAAATTTCTTTGATTTGTCAGCCATTGCTACTATGTTGTCTGGTCCACATTTTCTTTCATGTTGTCTATTGTTTCAATGATTTTGTCTGTCTAGGTTGTCTCTATCCGGAAATCTTTCTCGTGTCTTTTCCTCTGTGGTAATCATCTTTTCCACTGTTCGTCTGAATTCTTCATTATTTCTTGGGTTTTCTTTGTAGAAATCTTGAAATTGCCACCTAGCCATGATTCCATGAGAGAAAGCTTTGATTACTTCTCGTTGTGTGATGTCATGTACTTAAGCTTGTAGTTCACCAAATCGTCGATAGTAATTTCTAAGACTTTCACCTCCTTTCCGCTTGAGTCCTTTTAATTCTGTGTGGGTGATTGGGTGTGTAATGATACCCATGAAATTTTCACAGAAAGCTCTTTGCAAGTCCTCCCAATTTCTGATTGATCCTGGATTCAATTTGTCAAACCATTGCAGTGGCATGGTTTCTAAGGCTATGGGAAAGAACAAGGTCTTAATGTCATCATCTCCTTTGGCCAATTCAATCGATTGTGAGTAAATCCTGAGCCATTGCTTTGGTTTGGTCTTGCCGTCATACTTGGAGTGGTTGGATGGCTTGAACTTATGAGGCAGTCATATTGAAGCAAGTCTGTTTGCAAAACAGGAGAATCTATCGTGCGTTCCGGCTTCTGTGTATTCTGATTCGGCACCCCCTTTTTGCCAACTGTTGTCTTGGTGAGAGTAGTTTTGTGTGGCTGTCCGAGTAGGTGCTTTGCTTCTGGCCTTTATTGGTTGTTCGACTCGGTCGTTTTGACTATGATTTCTTTGACTTTCTCTATTGTGACTTCCACTTGGTCCAAGTCTTTCGAAAGCGGTGAAATGATCAAGATGCCCAAGAGAGGGGGGGTGAATTGTGCTAATTCTAAATTTTCTTGCAATAATCAAATCCTACGGTTAGCCCAATTAACCCTTTGTGCCTAGAAATGTGTTTCTATTAATCTAATGCACAACGGACTTACACCCTATGTTCCAAACTTACTCTGGCATGGCAATTCTATGAATGTAAGAACAAGTATTGAATTGCTCAAAGTAAATAGAGAGAGAGGAACGCGGCGATGTTTTGCCAAGGTATCGAAGAGTCGCCACTCCTCGCTAGTCCTCGTTGGAGCACCCGTGGCCAGTGTCCGGTGACACCGGAGCCAGCGTCCGATCAGCATTTGACCCTCCATTCACTTCCAACTCTCGAACATATGTGAATGAAGTTTGCTCCAAAGGATCTTAGGCATTCATAGGAGCTACCTAGAGCTAGTTTTAACAAGTGTGCACCACACCTAACTCACTAGACTCACCTAGGTCAAGCTACCCATCCGTACCCCCCTTAATAGTACGGCCAAAGGAAAAACAAAGTCTTAAACTACTCTAAGTGTCACTCCAACTCCAATCGACACTTAGAACAAGTCATCCTTAACCTTGTCGTCCATCCTTTGAAAACCGAAATGATTTCCACCGTAGGGGCATGACAACCTTGATTGCCCAATTGATCTCCATTACCATGACCTAACTTAATTGCATATGCAAAACACACGTTAGTCATAGTAATCTTGTATTGTCATTAATCACCGAAACCCAACTAGGGGCCTAGATGCTTTCAAGCGGACTTCCTTTGATTTTGATCTTCCTGTTCATGAGATGCTACCCTTCCATCGTGTGTCCTAAGGACCATTGATTGGAGGAAGTCCCAGAGCTATTCCTATTTTTCATTGGGATATGAAGTCACCCCGAGTTCTTCTAGTGCTTCTCGGATCTTATCGTAGGGTGTATTCGCTGCTCGTCCTTCTTCGACCTCTCACTTAGATTTTCTTCTATTGTACTCAGCTAGGTCTGACTCATATTTGATCCAAGTGTCCTTTCGCTGCTTAACACGACATTGACGTCCTTGTTTCAATTTATTCTTTCTCTCTCTAGCTTGCCTCTGGCTCTCAATCTCACCATCATGCCCCTAGATAAATGGTGATATGTTGGATTCAGATTCATCTAAAGACCCGATGTCGGGTGCTTCTGGGGGGGCCAATGGTGATCGAGGACGACGAATCATGAATACTTCTCTAGCGTGAGTTGTTTTGTCATCGTCTATGGTTTTCGTTCTGCCAGAGTTGTTGATAACTTCAGTAGAGGCTTCAAGGTCACAGATCGAGTCTCCTTCTTGGTAGGGTAGAGCTATTGTTGTCATGTTGTCAACTAGTTGGGTGCCGCTATCCTCAGGAATGGAACCCGGCTAGTGGATGATGTAGTCCTGAGATGTTATAGTTAAAACGAGACCTTCCTGGGCTCCTTTTAGTGGCATTCTAAGCACCGAATTGGTGGATCCTTTGGTCCGTGTCTGATAAGACATTGCCATGTTGTGGAGTCTGAACGAAAGAGGACCCGACTTCTTTAAAGTACTCTGAGTGTACTCTGAGTAGTGTTCTTGATAGGTTGACGTCGTGTTCCAGAGCTTTGTCAGAAAAGGACTTGGTTTTTCAAAAGAACTCGGATAAGGCTCTGTCTTGGAAGCGGAACCTGAGTTTGAATCAGATGCGTGAAGTCACGAAATCTGAGTCGGATTAGACATCACGAGTTGCGCGAATCTTCCGGCAAGCTGATCTATCGTTGTCGCTGAAATGAAAAAGTCCTGATGATGATCTGAATCTTTGAGAAGATGGTTTTGGAGCTTGCCATCGTTGCCTGCCTCATAGATCCATGAACCGAAGATGAAGGTTGATCCCTTTGAGAAGATCATGTTGTCGAGGTCCATTAAGCTCTCGGATGCAAAGTCACCGAAAGCCCCTACCTGGCGCGCCAGCTATCGATGTTTGACCACCAATAGCCTGCCACGGGGGTCCTTGGGGCAGTATGTTCGGGCTTCAGCGTATGCATAACTCAAAGGTAAACGCAAGAGATAGTCAATTTATTCTGGTTTGGACCCTCGATCTTTGATCGACTAATAGCCCTACGTCCAGTCGGCGTTAGCCTTTGCGTTGGATTGATTGTAAAGTGTTGTGTTGTACAAATTGTTGTCTGAACTCTCGATCCAAGGAGCCCTACCCTCCTTTATATAGTTAGGAGGCCAGAGTCCTAGTCAGTTTACAATGAGAGTTCCTAGTAGGATTACAGAGTAACACTACTACTAAGATTATAGGGGAAGAATCCTAGTTAGACTAGTTCTCCCTTCCGTGCGAGGTATCCTATGGGTCCCACACCGACATACGTATCCTAACAGATCTCGTAGTGTCTTCAGGATATCTTCCTAGTGTCTTGCGGTAGGCGCCGAGCATTGTTGTTCCCCGCAAGGCTTCATCTTGTGGGCTAGGCTGCCCCTAGGGGCACAGCCCATGTGGTCTGCCATGGGTATCCGGGGTCATACCCCCCACAGCTAGTCTCTAAGCGCCTTGCACCCGCTGTGCAACACCGTTTTGAGCTTGTCCGAGCAGGTGCGAACAAAGCTGAGCAGTCACACTAATGGTCCGACCACCGTGATGAGTTGCCGAGCATTTGTGAGCAGTCACCGAGGAGCGTGAACCGTCGCCGAGCAATGTAACCCTAAGCATGGCTTACCATAAGGGTATAAGGAGCTCAAGTTTAGAATAAAAAATTTCCTCACAGTGGACCAAGTGTGCCCACTTAGAGTCCGACCACGAGAAAGGGCGATAGTCGTCTTCATCTTCAAGAGGTGTGGAGTCTTCTAGATTAAAGCAAACACACTCACCGTGAGGTGAGGTGTGCCCACTTAGTCCCCGAGCCTGATAGTAGGTGACGTAGTCACATGGTGCCAGGGTCCATAGTAGGAGAAAAGCAGAAGACCAGCCGAGCAGGCAACCAATCCTCGGGCGTAGCCTCAAGATGAGAAAAGCACATTCACCATAAGATGAAGTGTGTCCACTTAGTCCCCGAGCCTGACAGTAGGTGACGTGGTCACGTGGTGCTAGGGTCAGAAACAGCAGTCAATAGAAGAAAGTTTGTCGATGTCATCTGACATGTGCATATCAAGCCCCTAGACGTGCTGCCCAAGATCAGCACCCTGATTCGAACAACATGGAGCAACTTGATAGCACATTGATGAGACGTAGTAAGATCCGACCACCAAGGGAGTTCTTAGCTTAGCTGGTGATGCTTGCACGAAGAATCCGAGCACTAAGGAGTCCTTAGCTTAGCTGGTGATGTCCGAGCACCGAGGAGTCCCCGGCGTAGCTGGCGATGTCTGAGCACCGAGGAGTCCTTGGTGTAGCTGGCGATGTCTGAACACTGAGGAGTTCCTAGTGTAGTTGACGATGTCTAAGCACCGAGAAGTCCTCGGCGTAGCTAATGATGAAGCACGAGCGACGAACAATCCAGTCAACTGGTCGACGGTAAATTGAGCATTGAGTAGAAGCGACCGGCAAACAGTCCGATCAACTGGTCGGCGACGAAGTCCATGAACCTAGCAGTCCAACCAGTTGATCGGTGGAGAAGTCCGAGCACTAGGTGGTCCGATCACCTGGACGATGATCCTGCAATAAATATGTAGAACGGGTAGTACATGATGTAAAAATATATGAACTCCGGAGAAGAAATAGCGTATGTAGCTCTACGATCAGTTGGTGTGAACACTTAGTATTATTATGAAGATATATTTATATTTAATATAAACTGCCCGACCAGTTAGTGTGTAGCTGAGTCTCTAGCCCTAGCTAGCCTGTTAACCATAACATGGAGCGCAGAGCCCGTGTGCATGTAGGAAGAACAAAGTGTCGCTAAGGAGCCGCTGCCGACCACCCATAACGCAGAGGGTAAACGCTCGTGCACGTGTAGGTAGGAGCCGGAGACAGGGCCGTCTCTGGGGACATCCGAGCATCAACATGACTGTTCGGGGGTTCAAAAAAAATCATTTGGAGAGCAAACATGGAGAAAATAGCTCGGAGAAGCATTATGGTGATATACGAAGATTGGAGAATATTTAGAGAAATATTAAAGCGTGACTTAGCTTTAGACAGAACGTCTGGTTGGCGTGGCAGCAGGCGGCGAGTTGTTGGTGAAGTCGACCTCGGAGGCGGTTCCGAGATCGGATCTGCAGTCGCAGGTGTTGGGGTGATCGGCGTAGTATTGATCTGCACCGGCTCGATGAGCTCTTCGACTCCATCAGCGTTGATGATCCACGAGATCGATCCGACCGTGAAGATCTGGGCGGGTTGTGGGAGGGACGAAGAGCCTGACGCACCAATTGTCGACCGAATATCGTCGGCAGTCCTCTGAGGGGTATCCCACGAAGCTAGATTGACCGACAGAGATGCGTGTAATCGAGAACATGAAGGCAACATAGACACACGAGTTAGACAGGTTCAGACCGTCAGTATGACGTAATACCCTACTCCTGTGGTCTGTTGGAGTGTATTGGCTATCGTATGATATTGCGTGAGTTTGGAGGAAGTCCCTGCCCACCTTATATAGTCCGGGGGCAGGGTTACAGGTCAGTTAGATCTAGGAGATAACCGGAAAGTAATAACATATTACAGGAATCATGGGATCATACGTATCCTAACAGATCTCGTAATATCTTCAGAAAATCTTCTCGGTGTCTTGTGGGAGATGCCGAGCAGCGTCGTGCCCCGCAAGGCTTTGTCTCGTGGGCTAGGCCGCCCTTGGAGGTGCAGCTCATGTGGTCTGTCATGGGTATCTGGGTCGTACACTCGTACCCCCACACACCCTCAAAAACACTTTTAGTTTTTTTATAGCAAAAACACTTTTAGTTGTTGGGGTGTATGAAAAATGGCCCATGTGCATGATCTGATTAATTATGGTTCCGGTGATTTTGATGACAACACAACCACTAAGGTTAACATTGTTTTAAGATGCATTAGCATGTTTTCTAAGGTTCTAGGGACACAAGAAATCAAAATGAAAGTAAGATATTAGAGCCGAGACAGAGAGGATTGAATTGAACTTATCTCGTGACTATGACTTTGTAGTTGGTCAAACTGGTCTGATGTGAGGTTAAAGTTTTTGAAATTATTTCGGCTGGAGCTAAGCTGAAATTATTTTGGCTGGAAACGAGCCCTTAGCTCAAGCCCAAGCATTCTAACAGCACAAGGAGAAAAGTTGAGGAACACAATTTACCGCCCATATTTGGTCCACATGTGGGATCGGGCTAGAAAAGCCTGGTGAGGCATTGTTTGGGCTTTATCATTGCCTTTTAACATGGACCAGGCCAAACATGTAGGCGCACCCATCAGAATCCAGAAAAAATAAAGAGCTTTGGTGAGAGGACGCGGATGGGCCGGACCGTGTTCCGTAAATGGAGCCACGGGCCAGTGCTGGCAAAAAAACGGACACAACCCAGGCGAAAGGCGCGCTGTCCGGCCGGTGTGTCGTCCGAGCCACGCGCACGGGCGCCGGGCAGCGACACGGTCCACGGACGGTGGCTTTCCTAGCTTGGCTGCCAAGGATGTCTGTCGCTTGGCGCGCCAGATCACCGCAGGCGGACGCGGTGCGGCCAAGCGAACGGCTGCGGTTCGACGAACAAGCGGTGCGGGGCCAGGCCAGAGAACGTTTGCGGCGTGCGGTCGGCACGCAGCACGTCTGCACTGCACAGCAGGGTGAACACCCCCCCCCCCCCCCCCCCCCCCCCCCCCCCCCCCCCCCCATCCTGTTGCTTCGTCGGCACGCGCGCGGAAGCTGCCGCTGGGGCGGATTCCTTGGGTGCGAGCCCGCGGGAAGGTGTTGGCGTTGGAGTGGGACACGTGATTCCAGGGTCGGTTCAGGCTTCAGATGACGGATAAATCGGCATGAGGACTTGGCTGCAGCCGTCGATAAGGTCCATTGACCACTTTGGTTGGCCGGTCTATCGCTTGTGCTAATTTATATAGTTGATTTGTTGGAAGAAAAAAAAACTATACCATAGCTAATAAACTAGCTTATAAGCCGGCTTATATGAGAAGCCCAACATGGCTATAGTAACGGCGGCTGTACCCTTCGACGGGGTCAGCCGCCGACATACGTGGATCGAGGACTACAAGTCGAGAATAATTGGGAGTTTTCATTCCGTGACCAGCAACTGGAGATGGATGGAGTCGTCGATAGATGCTGATTTTCAAAGTTGTTATAGCAAGTATAATAACAGGCTGTAAGATCATCTTCAAGAGTTCTCTAAATATTCTTCCTAAAAAAAGTCTATGTTTTTTAACTCTTAAAAAAGTTTTAGGAGAAAAAAAAGAAGATTATCTCCAATAATTCATAATATTTGACTTCTAAAAAATCAAATGTTGGTCAAACTTACATATGCAAAATGTAGGCTATCATGTCAAAAGCACAGGCTATCCGGCGGTAGCAGCTGGTACGCATCAGCTGCAGCAGCAGGTAGCAATCAGGATGAGGAACAGTAGCTGAATTTTGACATGACTGCTGATTGCAAAGCCATCAACACAGAACACAGATAAAAATGCTTGCTGATTGCAGACAAGCCAAGCAGGCACAGTGCCATGCAGCCGGCCACATGTACACATAATCACAAGATAAACACCCCGTTTGGTCTAAAACTTAGCTAAAACCGGCTGAAAAACACTGTTCCGGCTGAATTGTTATGAGAGAAAAATACTGTTCTGCCTAAAAAAAGAAGCCGAACAAACCGAATATAGGGTAAGCCGAACAGGGCCTAATGCTTGCTAATGAAAATAGGACAGGTGGAGGAGGAAGATGAGGACGTGCCCTTAAACCCGGCTTGATTCGCTTCTTTTTTCATCCGGAACAGTGTTTTCCTCTCACAAATTCCTCCAGATTCATCCGAATTCTTCCAAATTCCTCCAAAATTCCTCCAAGCGAACGGGACCATAGGCCAACAGCATGGCTGGCTACTAGTTGCTGCTGCACGCTAGCTGCAGCTATGCTCTATCTCGATCGGTCTCCCGGCCATCAGCAGCTGTCACAGGCACCAAGATAGCACCGATCAAACATAGTGGCCAGGATAGCATCGCACGACACCATCAACAGCTACAGCAGGCACCAGAATAGCACCGCGCGACCGCGCGCTGGCAGCCATTGGCGGCAAACATAGCGGCCAAACCTAGCGACGGGCAAAACCTAGCGGCGCAGAGGCCGGCACGATGCCATGGCGGCGGCGGCGGCGGCGGCGGCGCAGAAACCCCATTGCAAAACGGTTTGATCAGAGTACGTGCCTCTTCTGTGGCGGCGTCGATCGAGGAGCTGGAGGACCAATCTCCCTGGTGCGGCGATGGAGGAGCGATCTCTCTGCTGGCAATGGAGGAGCGATCTCTCTGCTGGCGATGGAGGGGCGCGCGAAGGGAGAGAAGTCGTGGCAATAGAAGGGGCGTGAAGGGAGGGAAGCCACGCCAAATCATGGAGAGACGGATACGTGGAGGCGGAGGAGCGCGTAAAGTTACTCGGATTGGCTCAGTTTTTTCGAAGTGCATAAATTTTTGGAGTTAAGATTAGGAGTTGTTGGAGAGGGTTTTTTCTCATCTTTCTAAAACCAAAGATTAGGAGGAGATTTAGGAAACTCTTGAGATGCTCTAAACTGGTCAAATACTGAGGTGGAAAGAGAGAAGAGGAGAAAGAAGAGAAGCAGGCTGTAAACTTACAACCGGCTTAAGCACAAGAACCAAGAAACTCTGTGAGAACGATAAGTGGACCATGTATTAATATTGTAGAGCTAACTACTACATGGGTAAGTTGAGAGAAGGCTGCAAAGAACCTTACAACCTACAAGCTGTCTGTATTATTAGCCTTTCTTTGTTATAAACGTAACTGAATGTGATCCGGTATAAGTATTAAAACTAATAGCAGTTTGCAGGGAACATCCGCAATCGTTTAGGCCTCGTTCGGTTACAATAATTCCTGGCTGGATTTATTCCTGCCCTTTCCGTTTCTTCTATAGCACGGGAACTGTTCCTGCTCAGCAAAGACCGAGAACGGCGTAACCGAACGGGCCCTTAAGGCCTCGTTCGTTTTCTGTGGATTGGTTCCTGTCCTGGAACAGTTCCTGACCAGGTTCAAGTGGATCCTCTTCCTCCACTCATTCCTGGTCTGATGCAAAACCTACTAGTTTATAGGTTACAGGTTTACTAAAACTACTATAATAGCACATGGTGCAATAAACTGTATAGAAGAAAATTACTTTAAGAAAGTTTTTTTTAGTAGCAAACAACTGCAAAGAAATAACAGCAATAATAGCAGAGAAATAACAGCAATAATAGCAGAGAATTAAACACCATATCTCTCGGAGAACCTCCAGTCTTCTTTGCCTTACTGCATTTAGGAGAAGCCTTCTTTTTAATACCACTTGTACCCAAGAACCGGTGCAACTTTGGTGACGCCCTTGCAATCATATTGAGCTTCGGGGAGCCTTTTCCAACCATCGCTGTCAAATATGACACAAGCCTATTCACTTATTACAAGCTTATTCAATTATTACAAGCCAAGTTTATTACAAGCTTATTCATGACAAAAGCTTATTACAACCTATTCAAAGACTAATTTAAAGACTAAAAAGAAGTCTCGGCTTAATTACAATCCATGCTTATTACAAGCTTATTGACTTATTACAGCCTATTCAAAGATTAATTTAAATGTTGCTGGTACTGAACCCACATTTCTTGAGCGATGGTGTCTCTTAAAGCGTTGCCTTGTACTGAACCCATATTTAGGTCATTCATTTGATCACCACTTGGTACAGCAACAAAGTTTCTTGGAGGGATATTATCCGGCTGATGATCTAACCATTCCTCATCTCCATGAAGTAATCGGATCAGATTATGGAAGATGGAAGCAGCTATAGGTATCTTTACTTGATTTTCCAACATGTGGAATGTGGCAACTTTCAGAATGGGGAAGCGCTTCTTAAGCACCCCCAAAGCCCTTTCCACATGGTTCCTCAGTAGTGCGTGGCGGTGGTTAAAGAGCTCCTTTGGGTTCTGCGGCCTTCGATGTCTAGCCCTAAATTCTTTCAAATGGTATCGAACTCCCCGATATGGAGCAAGAAAAGATGAAGTATTTGCATACCCTCCATCAACTAGATAGAATTTGCCTAGAGGTACTTGGAAGCCCTTGCTCATAGCTGATCGTAGCACTTTGGAATCTGTAGCCGATCCCTCCCATCCACTAGAGACGAAAGTGAAGTTGAGATCGAAATCACATGCCACCATCACATTAATGCTTAGTGTGCCCTTCCTATTTCTAAAAGGAGAAGCTTTCTCAGAGGCTATGGAAATAGGAATATGAGTTCCATCAATGGCACCTAGACAATTCTTAAGAAATGGATAGAATCTAGGATTGTCTTGGATTTTTGTATGCACTTGATTAGGATCAGGAGCTTGAAGGTAACGGCGAGAGAGTGCGGGAATGACCACCTTGAAGAAGTGGTTGATGTGATGATGGAAGGTGTCATTGCTGTGCCCAAAGAACACTTGGAGATCCTCATACGAGGCGTTGTGACTTAACATGTATAGGAAGAAACCCAACTTCTCCTCCACAGTTATCCTAGTATCAACAACAAGCCTTTTGCTTCTAAGATAATTTGCCAATTCTCTAAAGATGTGTGGTTCCATCCTAAATGCAACTTGACAGTTCTTGACATGTCCCTCGAGGAGTCTTCGAACTTTAACCTCGCCTGTTTCTTCCGAAGTATGACGTTTCTTCTTTTCCCCTCCTCTAGCAGAACTCATAAGATATAAGGCGGGGAAAATAAATAGCATCATGTCATCGTCTTCTTCCTCCCTCCTCTTTCTAATACGATCTCGTAGTGAGAGACGCATTGCAGGACTGAAGCATACAATTTTATAGTCATATAGAAGCTAAATATTATTAACCATGTCATATAGAAGGTCTAATAAAGATTAGTCATGTAGAAGCATATGTCATATAGAAGCTTCTGGAGTACCTTCTGGAGTTGGTACTGGATCCCAAGAGGGCGGAGGTTCACCTTCCCCAACTCTAAATGGTGCTGGAGAGATCTACAAGTAACAAGAAACCGCAAGTCACATATTACCCCACATATGTAGTTTCATTTCCCGCAACTTTGCTAACCAGCGAGCTCAAATGATTAGTGAATTTCATTTCCCACAACTTTGCTAACTTCCTAACATATAGAAATGGAAATGACTGCAGCCAAGGAAAAATATTGTAGATTCCAATTTCACTTGAGGGACAAAGGGATAAAGTCACAAATCCACTTGAGCAGGTTCCGATTCCCTACTTGATGTTAAGCAAGTGTACTGATAAGTAGACAACAAGATTCATAAGTAAACAAGCAAATCCTAAACTAATAGTGCAGTGAAAATTGAGCCCCTACAGTTAACATATAAGCTAATCACTACATGCTGCAACAATCAACTACGACACTAAATTGCAACAAGTTTCAGTTTTTTCAGTTAATAATACATAATTATTTGGCGAATCAAGACATTGACACTTTACGAATTATTGACTCTCCATTTTCAGTGTCACTTCACATGCACTGCAAGAACCATAAAAAATTGGAAAAGCATGCCTACTGCTCCAAAAAATCTGTAGGTCATCATCTTCAGCTAGATTCCAGCACCAGTATCAAAGCATGGCCATGATTTGGTAACATTCAACAAGTTTTTTTTATCATAATAATCATTTAATTCAAGTTGAGGACATGGCATCCAATTCCAGTTATAAATTGATACTAGCCGATAGAAGGAAAATAAAAATATTAAGCAAGAGAACATTAAAAATTTAGTACTTCGAACTTGCAGTGTGAATTTCTCCAGAAAGCATTTTGTGTTAAGAGGACTATGCTATAACACATGGTGCTATCGCTAACTGATGCAGTCCAGCGAGCTTAGCTATACTAATTGATTTTTCAGATGAAACAATTTTTTTTAGACTAGAGAGCGTGTCAAGAATCAAGATGACATGGGCTATACAAAACTACCACCTTTTAAAAAAAAACTGCATAGTACATATATTCACTCCCAACCAAAATCTACATGAGCATGCTTTGATCCCGTATGGCTATCTGCATAGTAACAAGAAACTACAAGTAACAAGAAGCCTCACATCAGAGGTGATCAGAAAAAAAGCAATGTCAGAAAGAAATGCATGTTGCTCGTTACCAACTTAGACATGAATAATGCACTGAGGTTTTAAATGCAACAGCTAGGAATTGCTACATGAGCATGCTTGATACCCCACTTGGTTTATAAAGCCCAAAAAATATCCCAACTTGGTTTCAACTTCTCTGTACAGGAGCAGAAGAATTAACTAAACTAAGCACTATACAAGCATATGGTACAATGAAATTCGGCAGGAACTTCTGCTATTGTTCAGTTACGATTTTCAATTGATCTGATAATTACGTGAGAACTGTAGCAGAGATAAATTTTTAGTCAAATTTCATTATAACTCTTTCTTGTTTCTTAAGAACATCGAATTAGAGTCACTCACTTTGCAAGCTACTGGTTCAGGAACAGAATCACCCATCCATCCATCCCGCAGTAGTAGCAAGTAGCAAACTTAGGGACGACTGGGCAAGCAAGAATCCCTACGGCCATGCTGGATCACCAGACAAGAGCAACAGAATCACCCATCCATCCATCCCGCATTCCCGCAGTAGTAGCAAGCAGCAAAAACTGAGCAGTAGTAGCAGCAGCTCCCCCTCCTCTACATCTCCTACCACCTGACGACGACCAAGAAGAAGAAGAGGTCCACCACCCACAGCCTCACCACGCACCCGCTCCTGGGCCACCTCCCGGCGTTCCTCAAGAACAAGAACCCTACCGACGAGAACCCTAGCGCCGGGGAGAGACGAGGGCGAGGAAGACGAGGGCGATGCCTTACCGGCGAGAAGTCGGCGGAGAGCGAGGACCTTCGATGGGAAGCGGTCGCCGTCGCCTTCGCCTCGTGCCGCGCCGTCGCGTCCCCGCGATGCGCCGCGCCGTCGCCTCGTGCCGCTCGGAGTCGCGCCAGCTCGCGGCGCCAGGATAGGTTCCGAATGTAGGAGCGTCCGTCTCCATTCCGGACCAAAAAGGGGAGGAAAAGGCCCGGATTGACCAGTTTGCATTCCGGGCCGTTTCTAACCGAACGGTCATTCTTGATCCGGCCTGGATTTGAACCGGGCCTATTCGATCCGGGCGGATCAGGCCGTGATCCGGGCCATTCCGGCCAAAACGAACGAGGCCTAAGGGTTTTCAGATCTTCAGGATCGGTCGTTTTTCAGAGCCAGAGGAATGTATGTGACTGAGTGACTGACTGAAGCAGAACGAGGAGAACAAATTTGCAGAGACCTTGTTCGCAACAGCAGAGAACTCGATCGCGATACGTTCCAGCCCATTTAACCTGTGGAACGACCTAGACAGCGCAATATACGTCTCACTCACGATACCTTGCTGCTAGTTCATCATCACTTCATCAGGCTGGAAGATAACAAAATGACAGATAATTTACCATCATAAACTAACTGATTTGACATCCAAATACTTTGTGAGTTGCTAGACTGACAGAGTGACAGATCAATTTGAATTTTTCTTGACCTTACAACAATGTCTTGGACACCAGCCATCGTACAAAGGAAACCCTTTTCTCCAAAAATAATATGAAAAAATCACAAATAGTGTACAACACACTGCAACACAACACCATCTAGTCTAGGATGATTTAAGCGTGATGCATCGCTGGCTCTTGCTCCAGCACCATGGTCGGGTGGTTCGCCGCTTCTGCAAAAATTCAAGGGAAGGCATCGTCAGAAATGCATCATGCATGGCTCTCCATCGGAAGCGACTGATGGTATGGTGAATTAACCACGTGTTTACGTACCGTCGCCGCCGGCGGCGAGGCCCTTGTCGTGGCGCTCGACGCACTGGAGGATGTACTTGAAGGCCTCGGTCTCGCAGGGGATGGCGAGCGCGCCTTGGTGCCGGAACCCGAACTCCTCCTCGGCCTTCTCCAGCAAGAGCCGGAACACCGGGTGCGCCAGGTAGCTGGTCGGGATCACGAACCGCCGCTGCTCGGGCCCGACGTACACGGGGCAGTACCCCCGGGGGACGTCCGGCGGCGGCTCCGGGCTGTGGCAGCTCTCGTCGTCCGACAACAACACCGAGTCCGCCGTCTCCGTGCGCCGCAGCCGCCGCATCACGAACGGCGGGATCGCCGACGCCACCGCCTCCTCCGGCACGCCGCCGGCGTCCTCGTCCTCCTCCCGCTGCTGCTTCGCACCCAGCGCCATGAAGTGCCACTTGTGCAGCAGCTCTCGCAGACGCACGATCTGCTTGATGCCCGTCGCCGCCGCCTTCGCGCCGTCGTCGCCCATGGCACACGCGCACGCACGGACAGTCAGTCACCGTACACCTTCGCAGAGACGGTGTCTTGGATCTCGAGAGAGCTTGATGATGAGAACTTTGAGACGAAACAAGGGAAAGGCCGGGATGGAGAGAGTCTGGCATGCAGGAGGTTGGAGGATTATATAATAATCACGTCGTACTCGTTCGTACTCCATCATCGATCAGGGGGTAACATGCATGGCTAAATAAAAAAAAAAAAAAAGAGATTCCTTCGCCGCGGGTTGTTCTAAGGCCATGTTAGTTCACTCCAAATTCCAAATTTTGGTACTATGTAAAAAGATGATTCCCCATCACATTAAATTTGCGGTACATGCATGGAGTATTAAATATTGACGAAATTAAAAACTAATTGCACAGTTTGGTTGTACTTTGCGAGACGAACGTTTTGAGTCTAATTAGTCAACGATTGAACAATTATTACCAAACACAAACGAAGCGGTACATGAAGCTACAGTAATGAACAGTGTTCCGGGCGGCGCCGATTCCGGCAAACTAAACATGGCCTAAAATAAAATGGCTGATTAGCTAATCGCCGGCGTGTGGCTCAAGAATGCCAGAGTTTATCTGATGATCCAACCGGCTAAGCTACTCTAGCTTAGCTTAGCTTGTTCAAACTTTTTTTGGTGGCAAAATGGCGATGTTGGAGGAAAATAGTTACTAATAGTAATAGTACTACTACACTAGTGTGGTGCCTTGCAAGTTACGTAAGCAGGAATAATTAGTTAGCGCACGTTACGCAAACAGCACTGTACTAATTTTCTGAACTGATGAAAATACCCATGCAGTTTTTTTTCTGAAAATGTTTAGATGTTCTAATTTTCTGAACTTTTTATATATTTAATTTTCTGAACGGGAACATGAAAAGCTGGATGTGTGCTGGAAATATCTATCACACAGGGTTCGGACGAACTTTTCCGCGGTTCATACACTGTGGACAAGAACGTGGCCGCATAATTGTGTTGGATCGATGCCAGAGCCTAGGACACGGTCTCATGCCGGACCGTTGTGTACCTATACTAGTAGTATATTATTACAGGGAACTTTCCCGTACTTCTGTTTAATCAAAACAATTAATGTTCAGATGCTTCATCTGTATCTAATGTACCTAGAGAAGAGGCAACCAAAAAACAATTAATGTTCATTTTCACAACCCGACAGGGCAGGAACAAGACCCCGGAAACACTGTACGCTGCCATCATCACCTCGATCCTGTAACAATTTTTATTGCAACTACAAAAATAACAAACGACTTGGGGTGGCAGGTTAATTACTAGAGTACAGCATATCCTTCTTCACATACGTCGATTAACGCGCAAAATAACCAAGTTACCAACCTAGGCATGCATGCCTGCAGATCATCGCCAGTTTTTTTTCTTTAAGGGTGAAGTTTTTTTTTCTTTAAGGGTGGAGCAGTTCCAAACACCCCCTAAGAATCGGCAACACAAACGTTAGCATGTTATTCCTGTAACAGTAAACAGTCCTAGCTACTCTGTAATGGATACTGTATTAAACAATATACTAACCCAACCTGTAGTAGGATCGGCGGCGTTACTTTGCATGCAGCTCATGACTTGCTTAGCGTGCTTGATAGTAAATTACTCCGCAAGTCACCTACGTACGTGTACGTCGATCCCGCTAGATCTTCACCAGATAAGGCCGGAGGCATGCATCTGGGCATCGCTTGGAAAGCTGGCCGCGGCAACGTGCGAGCACATGATCGTCGACGGCCGGACCCGTTACCCCTATTATCCCCTACACGGCCGGGCGGTGAAGCGTACAACGCGTACTACGCGAGGCCCGGGGCCGCCTTCTCCCAGGCTCCCAGCAGGTATCACATGAGGCGTCGACGCGTCGTCCATCGGCATGCTGTCTCGTACGCCGGCCGCATGCATGCCACCGGATCGGACATGGGAGGAGACGCGACAAAGATCCATCGACCTGTCACCTGCGCTGCGCTGCGGTGTGCCAAAGCCCCGCCAGGCGAAAAGGTATAGCCATGCCCATGCGACGGAGCTACCAAGTTACCAACCTAGGCATGCATGCCTGCAGATCATTGTCATAAGCTGAGGTCGGTGTGTGGTGAACTGGTGATCGGTACGGGCTCCTTCCTTTCGGTGTTGATTATTCGAAGCTTTTTCTAGTGAGCCGTCTCTGAAGCTTATTAACTTATTATTATTAGCTTTATTATTTACTTCTTTCAAGCAGTTCTGGGAGCTCGCCGAGCTACAAGCTGCCTTTTTTTGTGTAGTCTGACATCTTCCGTCGAGTGTCGATCTGTGTTGATGCCAGATTCCTAAAGGGAAACCTGCATACCTGGAGTGTGCAAAAGGTGACCACCGACTCTGTACCAGCCGTTGAAATGTTTTATGCCTTTCGTTCACATCATGATGATCGAGTCCGTGTGGCTTTGGAGGAAAGGAATATGCATTGCGTTCGGACAGTCGTGAAGCGACGCCGCCGGTCCGTACCTTACCATACAGCTGTGCCTATTACGCAGCCAAGGGGAATAAAGGATGAATGGCCATGCCCGGCCGTGAGCGGGATAAGCTAAATTAGTAACCATCCATACAATGCTGTCAGCTGCGAGTGATCCAGACGTTGTTAGAACATCTTTGTTTTTGAGTCTGTCTAGCTAACAACCATTTGTTTCAACAAAAGGTAGCTCATGGTTGTTGGCTAGTTGCAAAATACACAATTTGTAAAAGAAAAAAAACCATGTGTTTTAGCACAAGCTAGCACATGGTTGTTGGTTGCTTTCATAACACATGATTTCCAAGAGAGAAGAAACTATGTGTTTTAGCACAAAGTAGCATACGTTTTTAAAGAAGGCCCACTTAGAGAAAATCTGTTATAATTTCTGTGCAACCAAAGTTAGCCCATTAACTAAAATGACAAAATGACCCATTTAACAACAACAGCCCATAAAAGAAGCCAAAAACCATGAATACATATGAATATAACTAAAATTACAAATTGGCCTATTTAACAGTAGCAACCCATAACAAAAGTCTAAAATCATGAATACATAGGAATATAAAGACTTAGGAGAGAAGCCAACCAAAAACAGATCTACGTGGGGGAAGCCTCTGCTCTGCTCACGCAAGGCAGGGGAAAGGGGTAGACATCATATTGCAAAGAAGAACAGAAAATTTCAAGAAGAAGAACTAGAAGACTGATCCATACCTCATTAGCAAAGGTTAGTATCCTAATCTTTTGAATCTACTTTCTGAAAAAGCAACAAAAAAACAATAGCAACTCAGATCAAAGACTAGGAGAATGTAGATCCATGGAAAAGACATCACCCAGATCTAGAACAAACCAGCCACATTGCTTCTGGTAGATCTCTTCCAATAACACATTGAAAGACCTGAATCTGATAGCACCATAGGATGAAACCAAAAACATGACAATACTTCACAACTTGTACAAGAAAGCAATCCTCAAATAATTATAGCATCAGACTGACTTCTCCTTCACAGCCGCTCTTGAAGCTCCACTGCTATTGCTACCATCACTTCCTACCTGACCACTGCCACCTGATGAAGTCAAACCTTGACCAGAGAGTCATTGCAACACCTGTAACATCAGACCAAATAAATATAGAGTCTATCTACTGTACAACCATGTGTTTCAGCCAAAGTTAGCACATGGTTGTTGGCTGCCTAAAAACACACGAATTCCAACAGACAAAAAACCATGTGTTTTAGGAGAAGCTAGCACATGGTTGTTGGCTGCCTAAAAAACACACAAATTATAAAAGGGAAAAAAACCATGTGTTTTAGGAGAAGTTAGCACACAAATTCCATCAGACAAAAAATGCCCACGCAGACCAGATCTGTTGCTATTTGTTAGATGTAAGTTCTGTTTGTTACAATGACTGAGATGAGCATAGTAGGAACACCAATTATGATGCAGAAATACTTACAAAAGTAACCAGATTCATGAGGTTCATAGGTTCAGGAGATATACAGAGAAGACTGACCTAACAGAAGGCGAAGAAGAATTTACCTGCATATGTACAAAATTCAGCAAAGATGGGATACTCTGCTCTCATATTCTAAAAATAGTCAGTATGCCATTTGTGTGGATGCCAGGGTGTTGTGTGCTAGCACAAATCATAATAAAAATACATGGACACGGTGAGCTGTTGCTCAAACATACAAAAATCACAACTGAACACTAAAAGTTTTTTTCGAGCCTCTGCTTGGTATACTTACACATACGACAGTGAATGAACCACCTCCTGCAGGTCATCAGGGTTAAAGCCTATGTTGTCATGTAGGATGGGATAGGTCATCAGGGTTGTTGTGGTTGGCCTTGAAGTCACCTAGCAAAAAAACATGCACTTAGATCATCAAATCAGCTAGAATTGCTATAAATATTTATACAGGAGAGACAGGCTTGCCTTTTTTTTCTATGACATACACATATGCCACTGGCGTTTCATGGTCTATACAGTAGGCCACATCCCTTTTCTACTAGGCATGGGTACTACATTGCTTGACCAAGCTGACAAAGAATAGAACTAGGAATTTAATAGAACATTCAGAGAAGTCTGCTAGCACCTCAAAAGCCATTTACAGAGGCTTAACTGGTCTGCAAGTCGATAATACTAAAACACAGAGATGTAGTATAAACACAGAGATGCTAAAACACAGAAATGTGCCTGACACAGGCATATTTCGCTGGAGGCATAAGAAATCTAAGAAATGATTTCCTAGAGTGGAACAAAGGCACTGGCGACTAAAATATCATGAGTTCAGGAAAACAAATAGCAAGTTATCTTAAGTCAGGATAAGCTAAGCATAAAAACAAGCTACTCACATATAACAAAAAACAGATTTCAATATGTTTTAGCACAGATCACAAGAGACAATTTTTTCTATGAACGGACAAGGACAAAAACTTGGCGTATGTTGGCACAAATCACAAAAAATAGATTTCAACATGTCTTAGAACATATCACAAAGAGATAAATTTTTTCTATGAAAGGACAACCACAAAATTAGTATGCATAGTGGAGAAAAACTCAACCTTGGCCTTCTCAGCAGCTTTTCTAAGCCTTTGCAATGCTAACTTGTCCTTACTCAGATAGTCAAGAGGTTCACCTATAAAATTATGCACCACTCAGAAAAGTGTCACCATTGGTTATCTTGACCTGAAAAATGTGTCGAAAATTAAGAATTACAACACCTAATTCAACATCATGGAACATACATTAAAGTGGATACATTATTCTACAATATATGTCTGTGTGAAATAGTCCTAAAGCCACACATATTTATACGGTGAGTATAACACACTTTGTTTTAAATTTTTATGAGAGATTTTTTAAGACACGCAGTATTATCCATGTGATATGCACTAATATCTATATATATACTCAAACATGTGTGTACAAGATTATATGGAGATGCAGCGAAACTTATTCATGAACTTATTGGCGCATGGAAGAAATGGATATCGGAGAATTCTTTCTGCCAATATAAAATATAATCTTAGCCATATCACGGAAAAGTCTATACAGTAGAATTTGTGAGCCTGCGACGCCGCGCTCTCCGTAACTGTGTTAATTTCACGAACTTTGCTTTTTGAATTAAATATCACTTTAATGTCGGTATTTAATTTAACAGTATTGTTATTTTATCGTACGATCCGTGTATTTTTAGTAAAAAAGATTTAGTTGTCCCGTAGCAACGCACGGACATGCTACCTAGTTTTCTATAGAAACACAAAGACAAATTTGTTGGCACAAATCACAAAAATAATTTTTTTATGAAAGGACAAGGACAAAAATGTGGTGTGTTCTGGCACAAATCACAGTTAATATATTATAATTTTTTCTATGGAAAGACAAGGACAAAAATATGGTCTGTGTTGACACAAATCACAGTTAACATACTATAATTTTTATCTATAGAAGGACAAAGACAAATAACTAAAATGTGTTGGCACAAATCACAATTAACATATTACAATTTTTTTCTACAGCAAGACAAGGACAAAAATGTGGTACGTGTTGGGACATATTGCGTATCCTCAGAACTAAAATTGCGGTGCTCAATACCTGTAATTTGCATCATCGCTGATTGCAATTAATTAACTATATGTTTTATATGTTTTGTTTTCATGAACAGGAAAGATTAATAGGAACATAGCACCACAACTACTATGGAGAAGAACAACAAACAAAAAAAATTAGTAGTATTACTGTGGATACATCTTATTTCTGTAGTACTGCACCAAGACAACTTGAAAGTAGCTAGAGCATATTTTGCAAGCTGTGAGGTTTTCTTAACTCAAAATTCAATATTTTGTATGTGAGAAAATTCTCTGTTAATAGTTTCCAAATAACAAAAACTACTCTTTCTCGGTCAGTGTCATGAGCCGATGAAGTGAAACATTTTCTTATTTAGACAGATAGATTAGGTTCGAGTATAAACCATAACAATACAATGACACTGACTTTAATTTCTAGATATAGAAAAATGGTTAGCAAAATATCTAGCTGATCCTTCATCACACTGGGGTTGCATCCCAATGTAATAATTGCCCTCAAGTCGCAAGTCGCAAAGGGACAGACTATGAGCTCAATGAGATGTTTCAGACAAAATGGTTAACATAGATTCTTAATAGGTATGTTAGGAAAGTTAGGTCCATCGACTATGCATCTAGACAGGTCTTAGGCCCATACTCACACTCTATGGAAAACCTTTTGGAATTGAATTATATATGAACTACTAAGTTGTAAGCTAATCCATTCCTCTTTTGATTTGCAGGTTGGTATTTCAAGGGATTTGGAAATGAACATTGAAAGTTATCACAAATTCGCTTGAAACAATGTAAATGTCAATTACAGTCATGAGGTAACTAAATTTTTCACATATTGCAAATGCTCAAAACTACAATTGCGGTGCTCGGTAGTTGCAATTTACATTATTGCTGATTGCAATTAATTGACAATGTTTTTTGTTTGGTTTTCATGAATATTGGAGAGATTAACCAGTACAGAGCACGCACTACAACTACTATGGAAGAAGAACAAAGATGGCAAAGGAGCTGGTCTTTTGGTTTTGGGCAGACAAGACTAGGCTAGACCTAAGGCTAAAGGTTGTGCTTCTACGATGCACTATTGTCAGGTGCAGAAAGTGATCAACTAGTAAATATTTATAGTTTTGCTATACGTTATGATCGGAGGTGGCCTAGCGCTCGATGACATAGGATTTATACTGGTTCGGGCAACGTGCCCTACGTCCAGTTGGAGTCGATCGGTGACTTTATTTCTGAGCCTAGACTGCTCGAAGTCTGTAGTGGGGGTACAAACGAGAAGGAGGAAGAAGGGGGGATACAAGAGGTTCGATCGGCTCCGACCGGAAGGGTCGCGGTCGGAACTAGGTGGTCCTGCGGTTGGGAGCGTTGATGTCTATCTAGTGAGTTTGAGCTTGAAGAAGTCGATCTCCTCTCGTTGGAGGGAGCGCATCCCCTTTTATAGATGAAGGGGATGGCTTTACAGGTGAGAGGGGGAGAGTACAGATATTTCTAAGCCTTGCTGCCTACGGTGATGTAAACTGGATAATGGTTGATGCCCCTCAATACTGTCGATGTCATTGTAGGATGTCAGATGTGCACAGGGGGTTGAGCTATCTTCTTCAGGAAGGATGGACGTCGATACCTACAAATACTTCTGGATGCCTAGCGGCATGTGAGGAGCCATGCTATGTTCACCCAGTATGGCAAATCATCGAGCCCATACTGCGATTTATGTCCAGAAACACAGGGGGGGGGGTTACCATATGGGAGTTTCTAGCAGCCCCTACAATACTTTGTGTTAGGGTGGCTGTAGAACATTATTTCGTGCAAGGTATGGTCCCTGGTACAGTGGTGTTGACTTGTGAGCCATGCCTTGCCTTTCTTCGCACGCCTTCTGGTTCTTTCCGAGCGGGTGTCCCTGGTCGGATGGTCCCCAGTCGGTTCTGGCGCGCCAGTCGGAGAATAGCGATGAGCAGGGTCTTCTATGAACCTCGGTCGGAGATATAGGGTCGAAGTCGGAGGTGGTCCTCGGGTTAGGCTTTCTGAGCGGAGGCCGTGTGAAGGCGGCCGGGGCTTGAAGCTAGCGCTCCGATCGGAGAGGCCATTCGGAGTTGGCATGAGCCTGAGATGCTCCGGTCAGAAAGATGGGCCGAAGGCGGCCAGGGCCTGAAGCGAGTGCTCCGGTCTAAAAGATGGGCCGAAGACGGCTAGGGACTGAAGAGAGTGCTCTGGTCTGTTGAGTTTAGACTCTTGGGATGGTCTAGAAGAAGAAAAGGTCGTCCTTCTGGGCTGAGCCTTGGCATGGAAGCCGGTCCCCGAGGGACCCTGGGTTCATGAACCCGACAGGAGCCCTCGAGCCCCTGGGCGATTTAGACAGAATCGTCTGGAGGATTTTTGTCTTGCCAGCAGATGCACGCGAGCGCACCCGCGGGTGTAGCCCCCCGAGCCCTAGACGGTTCAGGCCAAACCGGCTGGGGGTGTTGTCTCAGTAGGCATGTATGCATGTTTTTAGTTTGAGACAGAATTTTAACCATGGCGTCATTGTGCAGCCGAGGTGTTTTTTAAGCGCGCGGATTGGATTGAGGCAAAACTTATTGATTCCAACGTCGGTGCACACCGGGGATTGGGTGAGGAAGTTTTTAGTTTTTGAAACAAACCCTAGCGTCGGTGCACGCCGTGGATGGAGATAGCTTAGTTTTGGATGCAACAGAGTTTTATCTTTGGCGTCGGTGCGCGCCGTGGGATCGGGTAAGGTGGAGTCGCGAGTAGACCCAGGCGTCGGTGCTCACCGTGGATCAAGAGAGTTAGTTTTAGTTAGTGAAGCCGTCTGAAGCCGTTATGTGAGTTTAGGAGTCATGGTCGCAGGAGCCATAGCCAGATGTCGTTGATCCTGCCGATGTGAGTTTAGGAGTCGTGGTCCCAAGAGCCGTAGCCGGATGACGCCTGTCCCATCGATGCTAGTTTAGGAGTCGCGGTCCCAAGAGCCGTAGCCGGATGTTGCCTATCCCGTCGACGTGAGTTTAGGAGTCGCGGTCCCAAGAGCCATAGCTGGATGTTGCCTATCTCATCGATGTGAGTTCAGAGTCGCGGTCCCATGGCATTTAAACCCCCGAGCCTTGTCGGGCCTTCATGGGGGTTGTGAGTTATTTTGCGCTACCCCATCTGGTTCCTCACAACCAGAGGGGCTAAGTTTCGTCGCCTGTCTCGATCACTCGGGCTCGAAGACTAGCTCAGTGAGCTTGCTAACGGGTGTGATCGAGTGGAATCCGGGTCCGTCATTTGCGATGGGGTCGGCATAGCTCTCTTATGGCATTCCACTACTCCTTTACCTGCAACTCGGTAGATGCCTAGGTCATTCCGTAGAGCGACTTGGGTGGCCTGATAGTCTCCCCTTGATGGGGATTCTGTGGGTCTAGCAAGAGATTCAGGATCTTACAAGAAGGTTGAGATGACTCGGTTTGCCAGACCGGACAAAGGCCGCACGGTGCTCATCTATGGTTTTCTCCCCTGGCTCTGTTTGGTTGCTCATGTCGAATGAGGCAAGCCACCGCTTCGTGGTGCAACACGGAGCGTTTTGGTGCATTTCGCTGTACGTGCGATGCTTAGTTCCTGAGCCCCCGGGCAGTTCATGCCCTAACCGTCCGGGGGATTCATGCATATGGAATGAAATGCGCGTATGGATGTATGAATGTTTTAAACTGAAATAGAGGGGCTTTGATAGTGTTTTACCTTGAAGACTAGAGGGACAGGGTTCGTCAGGCTCCAGTCGGAAAACGTCCGTCCGGGACTTGCGCTTGTCAATCGTGGGTTAGCCCTCATGTGAATAGTTTTGTATTTAATGAACATATGCTTACCTTGATGACCTGAGAGACGGGGTTCAGAGAGCTTCAGTCAGAAATGTCCGATCGGGACCCATGCTCATCATTCGAGACGGAGTCAGCATGGCCCGCATGGGGCACCCCTTCACTTCCTTCCTGTACCTTAGGTGGTTATCCTGAGTGAATCGATCGACTCAGGAGGCCAGTTGATCTATCCTAGGTGACTCGATCGACTCAGGGAGGTCTGGTTGTCTCTCGGCAGAGATTTCGTGTGGTGGTGCCTGCACAACTAGAGTGACGGAGTTCGAAGAGCTCTAGTCGGAAATGTCCAACCGGTACCTGAGAGACGGGGTTCGAAGAGCTCCAGTCGGAGACGTCCAACCGGGACCTGTATCTCAGGTGTTTATCCTGAGTGAATCAATCGACTCAGGAGGTCGGTTGATCTCTCCCGACAGAGATTTCGCTGTTGGGTCTTTCTAGGTCTGGCCTAGGGAGACGGGGAGTCGTCCGCGTGCGGTGGTGCTTCGGTTTTTGTGCCCGGCGCACGGTAGTGGTTGATCGTGCGGTAGTGGTGGGCCATG
This sequence comes from Miscanthus floridulus, assembly GCF_019320115.1. Taxonomy (NCBI): domain Eukaryota; kingdom Viridiplantae; phylum Streptophyta; class Magnoliopsida; order Poales; family Poaceae; genus Miscanthus; species Miscanthus floridulus. The sequence goes on from NC_089583.1 coordinate 81,699,145, forward strand.
GCTAGGTCACATCCCACCTGACCAGGAGCCGTTTCACCGTGCTAGGCATGTCCCGTCGGTCAGGGGGCATCCCATCTGCATTAAATGGGAAAGAGAGAGAAATTCTCGCTCCATTGTTCTGCCTTCCCCGATTGGCGCGTCCGTCCCCAACCGTCGTCCCTTTTCCTTTAAGTAGAAGCAGGGAGAGGTTTTTGTTCCATTCTTTTGCCTGTTCTTCTTCTGTCGCCCCCCTTCTTTTCTTGCCATGAGTGTTCCTGAGAGCCGCAGTGGTCTCTAGGAAAGAGAAGGGAGAGGGTGAGAGCAGAAGAGAAGAACTTACTGATTCTTTTTGCAATTCAGAGTGAGGATGTCGGACTGGAAGTCATCCACCATGAGGAAGTCGGTGCTAGAGGCCTTCGTCCAGAAGGTGTTTCTGCCGCCGTAGGAGGTGGCGCACTAGAGGGTCCCTAGAAAGGAGGAGTTCTTGCAACCTCGTTCCGATGAGGTGGTTTCATTCCTTACCTTCCACGAGCAAGGTTTGGGATACCCCACGCACTAGTTCCTGCGCGGGCTTCTCAACGAGTGGGGCCTAGAGCTACAACATCTTAATCCGACGGTGGTGCTGCACCTCACCAGATACGTTACTGTCAGTGAGGCTTTTCTTGGGATGGAGCCGCACGTGGATTTCTTTCGGAGGCTCTTCTCCTCGAGAGCCTTGATGGTGGGGGACTCGACTGAGATCGCGCCAGTGGGAGGATTCACCCTATAGAGGAAGCCAGGCATGGGAGACTCATATCTTGGGTACCTCCCCTATGACTCCAACCGGGGGTGGCATGGGGAGTGGTTCTACATTAGGAATCCAGTGGCGGCGCCATTCCCGGTGTTCACCAGTAAGAGGCCAAAGAAAAAAGAAAGTTGGTCATGGGGCTACGCCAAAAAGGAGAAGCACATGGTGGGAGTCATCGAGGTGGAGCTCCAGAAGCTCATGAAGAGCGGTCTCAATGGGGTGCGGGTGTTTCACACTCTGTACCACCGCCGGGTCATGCCATTGGCGGAGAGGGTGCGGCCGATGTGGATGTACAACGGCCTCACGGACCCGGACCGTACGTCATCGGAGGATCTACCAAACGATGAGGTCTGGAGTCGCATTGGCCAGGTGCTGTAGCTGAGGCCTAAGGAGAGGGTTGAAGGGAGGCCCATACCTTTCAACTCTTCGATCGTGTCCCACCTGGTTTATTCCCTTCTCTAATCCGCACATTTTTCTCTGCTTTTCCTATTTCTTGATTGGGGGTCGTACGTTCCGCAGGGGCTTAGAAAGTACAAGTCCCAGTCGCACCTTCCCAAGGGACTGGAGGGCTAGGCCCACCAAGCCGCTCAGAGGGAAGCGGCAGACGCCCGAAAGAAGAAAAGAACTAAGGAGGTTTGGTGGAAAGAAGAGAAGAAGAAGGAGGTCACCCAGCGCATGAGGGCTGGGGAACATAGGAGCAACGTCGAGTCAGAACTCACATCGGATGACCCTCCTACAAATTTGGATGACATGGTCTTCTCTGACGAGGAGGAGAGTTGGGAGGTCGTTGTGACCTTGGCGGAGCATCGTGGCCTTGCAGCGACGTCCGTTGGTGGTGAGCAGGAGGCCGTGTGGCGTGCGGTGGTTCCTGCGTTGAGGAAGCGCGCAGTGAGTGCGGACGTCGTTGGTGAGCGGGCGGTGAAGCGGCCACGGTCACTGCGCCCCTTGGCATTATCGCCGGTCCCGTCGTTGTCTATGGCGGGCGCGGTCGAGCGAGCTGGGTAGTCCGAGGAGCGGACGGGCGCTTGTGCGGTGATGGAACTGGTGCCAACGACAAACTTGTAGTCGAAGGAGGCCTTGCCTATCGCTGCTATAGTCGAGTAGTCCGGGTGGTCAGAGGGGCGGACTAGCGCTCGGTCGATACGTGACTTGCAGTTGGAGGATGCCCTGCCCGCTGCTCTAGTTAGGGAGTCCCGAGCCAGAGGTCACAGCGACCCATAGGCCAGGCAGGAGCCGGTCGGGATGACTCTGACCCTGTTCGAAGCGAGGGGGCATGAGTCATAGCCTTGGAGCGGTCCTCGGCCCGTAGGTCCATGGTCATCGAAGCCTGCCTTCTAGGTCGTGCTGCTCGCTATCCGGTATGTTTCCTTGCTGCTTCTATTCTTGCTAGTCGAGTCTTTGTGGAGTGTGGCTTACCCACAATTTTTGTTAGCGACCGGGGGATGCTGGGGTTGAGCATCGCCCCGACCCTTGTGCAGGAGGTTTGGAGGCCCACACTGCAGCATGTGGCGGTGAGCAAAGGTGGCAGCGGGGTGGTGGCAGCAAGGCCTTCCTTCATGGGGGTGTTGCCCCCTGGGGGGGCTGCTGATAAGGCAGCAGCGGCGGCATCGGTGTTGGCGGTGATCCTGGTGCCAACGGCGGAGGTGACGCTCGTGGCCCCTTCTTCAGCAGTCGTGGCGGAGGAGACAAGGGAGAGCGAACTCCCTATCTCACCGGGTGGAGGGCTGCATGACCTATCCTTGCCATCAGAGCCAAAGGCCCCAGAGGGAAGCGTGGCCAGGATGGAGCTGGGACGCCCGGCAGTGTCCCATGCGAACGTGGTTGTGGAAATCCCGTCTGACGATGAGGCGGATACTATGGCGGAACTGGTGGTGGTGCCATAGGAGCTAGTGGTGGTCCAGTCAGAGGCTGGGCCCTCCAGCGGTTCATCGGAGGGAGACCTAAAGTGGCCCTTCCCCAAGGACCCATCGAAGGCGAGATTCGTCCTCCGGGATTCCCAGGAGCACCAGCTCTAGGAATTTTTTGGCGGATAAGGGCATGCCGTGGTGTCCGAGCTCACCGAGCTATCCGCAAAGCTAGAGAGCGCCTAGAAGTAGGCTTAGTTTACCCGGTAGCTGGTTGAGGTTGACCTGTAGCTTGCCGTGGAGGTGAGTTTTTGGTACTTCTCCTTGCCCTTTGAATCTTTCGTCGGTTGTTTTTATAATGCCTATTTTTCATAGGAAATAAGGAAGGTGTCATCCCGCAAGTTGCACTTCCTCTGGGCAGAACACGCTCCGATAGCCAAGCTAGAGCACCGGGCGGAGTCCATTTGCCGCGAGTCCCAAATTTAGACGGCCGAGGCGGCCGCGACGCGGGCGGAGGGGCAGCGTGCGGCGGAGCAAGCGACTGCTGCCGAGCAAGGGCTCGAGGTGGCGAAGGCCCGCCATGAGGAGATCAAGGCGGGGCTGTGGACGTCCCTGGCCAATACTGAGGTGGCGCTTCAAGAGGCCTTGGCGGCCCTTGAGCCAAAGCGGGCTGCCCTAGAGAGGGCATAGAAGGCCCTAGAGGCAAAGCAGAGGGCCCGGTCGGAGGCGGATCAGGAAGTGCTCGCACTCCGAAGCTAGGTGATGGGGATGGAAGACGCAAGTACCTGGCTGCATGAGCAGGTGGCCCAGCAGGCAGAGGATTTCTCCACCCTTGAGGCCTCTCGCACTGGTGCATACCCTTTTGTTTTCTAGTGGTGTTGATTTTTTTGTTAGCCTGTTTCTAAGTTTGTCGCCCTTCCTCCAGAGCTGGGTGAAAAGGTGAAGGCGTTGGAGCAAAACCTGGAGACGTCCAAGGCGAGCTTCAGCCGAAACACCGAGGAGCTAGCCAAGTCCCGTGAAGAGTGACGCGCTCTAAAAGGGGATCTCGACCAGATCTGCAACATTGCTTGGCTTGTCGTCTCGGAAATCTTTGGGTCGGTGCCAAGTACTAACGCGCCCACGGTCCAGCTGGCGGAGGTCCCGGACACGGTCAAGGACCTCATCAGGAGCGGGCTATTTTATGGAGCGTCGAGGGTGCTAACCTTGGTGGCGACGCACCACCCGAACTTGGACTTCGACGCTATCTACAATGGGTATGCTGAAGGTCTGAGCATGGAGGACATCCAATCCATCGGGGTGAGCTTGCTGCCGCACGCGCAGTCGGTGTCAGAGCAAGTCTCCACCGAGTGGGTGATGGACGTTCGCCGTCAAGACATGGCCCAAAGCATGCGTGGAGAGAATGCTTCTGAGCCTGCGGATAGCCCAGAGCCTGGTTTGGGGGGAAATGTCGCCTCGGCCTCGGTCGAGCCCAATGTTGTGCCGCCAGGGGGTGAGCAGCCTATGCCTTCGTCGATCGCGCCGCTAGCAGATGCCACGGGGTCGGTTTAATACCTTTTGTTTAAATACAAGTAGTTAGTAACTGTAAGAAGTTTAAGTTCATGGAGGGGGGGACCCCTGTGTAAAACGTTCATGTGTGTTTTAATGACTACAATCGGTTTTTGTTTTTGTGATGGAGTTGCCCCGTTCGGGGAAGCTTGTTCCCTTTCGTTCCTTAGTTCTCCCTTAGCATAATTTTGTTTTAAATTTCTTTCTATCTTGTACCTGCCTGTTTGTTCCATAGGTCACGACTTTACGAGCCCAGGGCATGGCCCGCGAGGCTCGGCCGATCGTAACCATAGAAAAAGGCAGGGTAGGATCAGTCGGAATGTTCTAAAGCAAAGTTACGTAAGGTAAAACAAAGGAACGAACTACCCTTTTGTTTAGGTAGGAAGGAGTTTCTTCATACAAAACCAAAAGAGTACTTAAGGTAAAAACAAAAACAAAGGGGTAGTAGAGCCCCCTTGTGGAGCCCCTGAGCGCCCCGAGCCAAAAAGTGTTTGGGCCGGGGTGCTCTTATAGGAGCGTTCGCTAAGTAAAGGTAAGACTAAAACTTAGGAAAAGAAGAAAAGACATAGCTGTTCCAAGGTCATTGGAGAGAGTGTCGTCGTCGTTGTCCTTTAGTTGGTAGGCTTCTGGTCGGATCCCTTCATGCTCCAGTCATCTGGATCCTTGTCCGCTGCGCCCCGTTCTTCGATCGCTGCCTCCTCACCTTTTTCTTCCTTTAGCCTGCTGGCCTACCTCAGCAGGCGCCTGAGGAGCTGGCAGTCCTTGTAGAGATGGTTGACAAGATAGTTGTGGTTGGTACAGGGCTCTCCATGAGATCGTGGAAGTGGCCCAGAGGGTCTTGCTGGGGCTACGTGCCCGTGTGATCGGCCGTAGCGACCGGCATGAAGTTAGCTGACTAGCGGCAATCCTTTCTATTCTTTTTCCCCTCTACGTGGAGGGACCCTTGTCAGGATCCTAGCACTTGGCCTTACCTTTGTTGTGGCCCCCGTTGAAGCGCGTCAGAAAAGGCGCTTGCTGGGGGTGTTGGACAAAGGTCTGTGGTTCCAGACTGTCAGGGCTGGGACTCCGGTCGACGCTGTGCGCATCTTGGTTTGGCCCGAGCCGCGCGTAGATAGGCGGTCGGCATGGGGCGGTCGTCAAGTCAAGACAAGGAGCGGTTGTGGCTTCTTGTGCCGCAATCGGTGGTTAAGACGATGACAGGGTGTTGTGTCCCATCCGCTGCGTCCCTGTTCCTCGGACGGGGAGCGAGGTTGCGAGTCGGTGTCACGATACGAAGTACTTCGCCTATTGAATAGCGGCGGTCTCCAATAGTGCCCAGAGGTTCTAGTGGATTGCCCATCCATGAGGGTCGTTTGGCTTGGGCAGGTCACGTAGGAGCATTGCCACGGCGGCAACGTTCTGACTGGCCCGAGCGAACTGTGGGGGTCAGTCCCCCGAACCAGAGTGTTGTGCTGGGGCTGATAGGCACGACCCCAAGCGTCGCTCATAGGTCTATGCACACGGGGCGCAGTGTGGTGCGCCGAGCGCATTGGTGCAGTTGGTGGCTAATGCGACCACTGTCGTCGTAGATCCTCCCCGTGCTCACATGTGAGCTCGGGGGTTTCCGCGTGAGGGCCCAGTGGGGCATGGGTCTAGAAGGACTCCGTTACCCCTAGTGGCTGTTCTGGGGCATCCACCGTAGCGTACTCCTGGGACCGACAGTGGCTAGGCGCCACGTCGCCGATGCTGGAGCCGTCACTCCCGACGCCGTCATCCATGATGTCGAGGAAATAGGTGGGAGCATAGCTCACCATCCCCACAAACTCAGACATGAGAGGGTGTGGCACCAGCACCTTTTGGTGTCCTCGGGCATACGCGTCCATGGAAGATGTGAGGCCATAGGGGAACCAGCCGTATGGCGGTGTGGGGTTGGAGCAGAGAGCTTGCTCAGAATGAAGTGCAGACATCGCGCCATCGAAGTCGCGCGTCCTGGAGTCGATGGAGGACGTCCCTCCAGCGAGTGCCGGGTCGCGAACCTCCTCACGGAGGTGGAGTATGCCGAACCGGTCGGTGATGAAGTCTAGGCTCCTGAAGTGGAAAGCCTAGAGTGGCTCGAAGGCGGGTGGAACCCGCATCCTGGCGGGCGAGAGTGCGGGGAACTCCAGTGAGCCAAAGTGAATCGTATCGCCCGAGCCTGCCACGGCGGGGGTGGCGGAGAAATGGGCCATCCGATTACTAAAAAAGTGTTGAACGTACAGCGTCCTCCCCATGGACGGTGCCAACTGTTGGTGCAGAAAGTGACCAACTAGTAAATATTTGTAGTTTTGCTGTACGTTATGATCGGAGGTGGCCTAGCGCTCGATGACACATGATTTATACTGGTTCGGGCAACGTGCCCTACGTCTAGTTGGGGTCGGTCAGGTGAGTTTATTCCTGAGCCTAGGCGCTCGAAGTCTGTAGTGGGGGTACAAACGAGAAGGAGGAAGAAGGGGGGATACAAGAGGTTCGGTCGGCTCTGACCGAAAGGGTCACGGTCGGAACTGGGTGGTCCTTGCGGTTGGGAGCGTTGATGTCTATCTAGTGAGTCTGAGCTTGAAGAAGTCAATCTCCTCTCGTTGGAGGGAGCGCATCACCTTTTATAGATGAAGGGGATGACTTCATAGGTGAGAGGGTGAGAGTACAGATATTTCTAAGCCTTGCTGCCTACGGTGATATAAACTGGATAATGGTTGATGCTCCTTAATACTGTCGATGTCGCTATAGGATGTCAGATGTGCACGGGGGGTCAAGTTATCTTCTTCAGGAAGGATGGACGCCGGTACCTGCAAATACTTCTAGATGCCTAGCAGCATGTGAGGAGCCGTGCTATGTTCATCCGGTATGGCAAATCATCGAGCCCATACTGCGATTGATGTCTAGAGACACGTGGGGGGGCTTACCATATGGGAGTTTCTAGCGGCCCCCTACAATACTTTGTGTTAGGGTGGCTACAGAACACTGTTTCGTGTAGGGTATGGTCCCTGGTACAATGGTGTTGACTTGTGAGCCATGCCTTGCCTTTCTCTGCATGCCTTCTGGTTCTTTCCGAGCAGGCATCCCCGGTCGGATGGTCCCCAGTCGGTTCTGGCGCGCCAGTCGGAGAATAGCGATGAGCAGGGTCTTCTATGAACCCCGGTCGGAGATATAGGGTCGAAGTCGGAGGCGGTCCTCGGGTCAGGCTTTTCGAGCAGAGGCCGTGTGAAGGCGGCCGAGGCTTGAAGCTAGTGCTTCGATCGAAGAGGCCATTCGGAGTTGGCAGGAGCCTGAGATGCTTCGGTCGGAAAGATGGGCCGAAGGCGGCCAGGGCCTGAAGCGAGTGCTCCGGTCTGAAAGATGGGCTAAAGGCGGCCAGGGCCTGAAGTGAGTGCTCCAGTCTATTGAGTTCAGACTCTTGGGCCGGTCTAGAAGAAGAAAAGGCCATCCTTCTAGGCCAAGCCTTGGCATGGAAGCCAGTCCTCGAGGGACCCCGGGTTCATGAACCCGACAACTATGATTTGAAATCCGACAACACAAAGATAGCGATCGTTTCATCAACTACTATTTTCTTGACAGGAAGATGTAATTTAGCTTCCATGAATAAGATCAAAACCATAAGCGGTCACTGCTCAGAATGTTAGGGTCCTACATTCAAAAGAACATCGATTATCCTACTCCTGCATTCATTTGATAGGAAAAAGAATGATAAAAAAGACTTGACCTTGCAAGGTTGCATGCGAAGGATGCTTATAATAGCACTTACAGCCTCAACACCATCATCTTCAGCTTTAGCCATGGATAGATCAACATGAAACACAACAAATGAGTCAAAATCAACAAAATATCATTTGTCACTTCAAATGGAAAGGCAGGAATTCATTTCACAAATTGTCTGAGCAGATTAAGTGTAAAAACATAGATGTAGATCCCAGTTTAGTGCATTTGCAAGGAGTCAAAGGGCGTCCAACAAACAAATTAACAACTTCACTGGAAACTCAAAAGGACCTAGAAGGCTAGAAGCTCAATATACTAGTGCGTTTAGCAACAAAATATGCATTAACACAAAGACAATTAACAATTACAATTGTTTCCATAGCCAAACAAGGACAAACATTTGATCTGTGTTGACACAAATACAAGCTTTCTCAACATAACTGCACATGAAAAAACACCATAATTCTAGTAATTCAAGTGTGCAATTTACTACTTATAAATGTGCAATCAAGAAATGGATACTAACCACTAAGATGCAAATCAGGAGCTGCAGTTTCAAACAAAGGATAGCCTTTTGATTTACAGGGAATAGTTTTGGGGACTGAAACATGCAAATCAGGACAAGAAACAGTTTGGACATTCTTCACACCACCTAAGTTTAGGTTGTCATTGGACTAAAAACAAATAGAAAAATGGAAAAATATAAATACTTTTAAACATAGCAACAATCATTTCAAAAGTAGGGAGACAAATCATGCAACCCAGATTATTCTATTTCAGATAATCAATGAGTTACATAATGCCAAAAATGATTATCAAATTTATAGATCCTAGAATGTTGGGCAAAACTGCATTCACAGGGAAGATTATCAGAATGAAATTTACAGGAAGATATTTTCGATTTGAACATAGCTTTATTTCCTTTTTTGTTATAACTAAACTAAACACAACTTTCTTGTACAGTATATGGTATGCAACACAAACTACAAGTGTACATCTTCCATGGAGCTACGTCAGCTACCTGTCACGCAGGGCTATAGATGACCTACAGTTGTATGCACATTTCTTGCTACCGTTACCTTTTACATGCTGACACCAGAATTTAGAACTCAGTCAACTCACTATCATCATAGAGACAATACCACTGAAAAGGTCATTGCCAATACCACTGCCTCTGGGAAAATATCGGAGGGAAGGAGCGGTGCCCTAGACGCAAAGTGAAAAAGGCATGCTGTCTCACCTTCAGGGCAACGGAAAAAATGAAAAAAAACAAACAAATGCTATGAAACAAAGCAACCAAACTGGCTCTATAGACCCCTACCCCGATCATTGGTTCTCTAGATTCAGTTAGCACAAACTGATGGAATACAGGTTCAGACTAGAAAAAACAAAACACCTACAAGTCCAGTTTTACGATCTTTGGAATTGTATGCTCCTCACCCAAAGAAACTTGACTCCAGTGACACCACTAGCAAATACATATAGAGAACTTTAAAACTTCAATGAATGTAGTAGCCTTGGCCGACGGCATTAGTAATTGCTGCCAGCCAGCCCAGCCGTAGATTGGGATTCACCTGTTGCTTCTGGCTAACGCAATTCGCTCGAGCTACAACGGGACAACAATAACAGAACAAAAACACAACCAATCGAGCAAATCGATACCACATCAGGAAAGGGGATCGAATAAATCAAGCAACAGATGAGGAACACAGATCAAGGGACTAATCTAACAAGATGACTTTATAGAGTATCTTCATATACATTAGCATTTCTCTATTTGTTATTTTTTCTAGTGTTTAAAATGACAAGCTACAAAAGCCGGTAAAGTACAATCTGAAACATGGCATATCACCCTAATCTAATCTGCAACTCACCCTGCTGGAAGCTACAAATCCAGGTAGGGTTCCTACTATCACTTTGAGCCAGCGATGAGCAAGTGACATATCTAGATTTGCCTCCCAAGTCCTTTCGTATGCCATCCTCCATCCTCGTCACTTTCCTAGAATAACTGAGCTTCTCAACACAACAAAATGGAACAGATCGGGAGACAATCAGCAAAATGGACGGATCCACCGTTGTTCTGTACACCAGAATCCAAACAGATCATCTCTTCCTAAAAACCATAACTAACACAAATCACTGAGAATCGCACGAACAAGGAGTCGAAACCAAAACCCTGGGGCACAAATCACATAGGCGAGGACAGGGCACCAAACCTAAATCTAGGGGGCGCGCGGCGTGCGAAAGCAAATTTTGAGCTCTAAGACTGGTGGACGCAAGCGAGGCTCCGATTCGGCGAGGGGGAGATGAGGCAGGGCAGGGCGGTTGGGCGGGCAGTGCGTCGGAAGATCGCCGCAACGCCACACAGGAAAGCGCCTCCACTCCGCTTCCTCTCTTGGACAACGACGGAGATGGCGAGTCGTGAGAGCGGCGGCACAAGGGAGGAGTCTCTGTGATGGAGCTAGAGCGAAGGCTACACGAGCTCCAGCACCGACGGGATAGGGAGTGGATCGAGGCGCTAGAGTCGGCGCACGCAGCGGAAGCTGACGGAGAAGGAGATGGTGGCACGGCTATGGCAGGACACACAACTCCGGGCGCCAAACCTAAATCGCTAGTCGCCGCCGTGGAGAACAGGGAGTCGCTAGGAGGAAGACAAAATGAGAATGGGGAAAGAGGGGAATGGACACATAACTCCAGGCGCGACTCCAAAAAATTAAACAGTGGCGCCGACATCCAGACCCCATATGACAAAGATACAAAGCAACCAGCATAGATCGGATGTTCCATTCTTCATCCTGTGGCTAGAAAATTCATGTGCCAACAAACCACAAAACACACATGTGTCCTATAGCATTTATGTAAATATAAGGTTATCCACATGGATAGTATCTACATATACTAGTTTTATTTTCCAGGTGATATTATCACATTGCATGTACAAACAGACCTAGTGGTGCCAAAGCCCCGCCAGGCGAAAAGGTATAGCCATGCCCATGCGACGGAGCTACCAAGTTACCAACCTAGGCATGCATGCCTGCAGATCATTGTCATAAGCTGAGGTCGGTGTGTGGTGAACTGGTGACTGGTACGGGCTGCTTCCTTTCGGTGTTGATTATTCGAAGCTTTTTCCAGTGAACCGTCTCTGAATCTTATTAACTTATTATTATTATTATTATTATTATTATTATTATTATTATTATTATTATTATTATTATTATTATTATTATTATTATTAACTTTATTATTTACTTCTTTCAAGCAGTTCTGGGAGCTCGCCGAGCTACAAGCTGCCTTTTTTTTTTTGTGTGTAGTCTGATATCTTCCGTCGAGTGTCGATCTGTGTTGATGCCGGATTCCTAAAGGGAAACCTGCATACCTGGAGTGTGCAAAAGGTGACCACTGACTCTATACCAGCCATTGAAATGTTTTATGCCTTTCGTTCGCATCATGATGATCGAGTCTGTGTGGCTTTGGAGGAAAGGAATACGCATTGCGTTCGAACAGTCGTGAAGCGACGCCGCCGGTCCGTACCTTACCATACTGCTATGCCTATTACACAGCGAAGGGGAATAAAGGATGAATGGCCATGCCCGGGCGTGAGCAGGATAAGCTAAATTAGTAACCATCCATACAATGCTGTCAGCTGTGAGTGATCCAGACGTTGTTAGAACATTTGTTTTTGAGTCTGTCTAGCCAACAACCATGTTTCAATAAAAAGTAGCACATGGTTGTTTGCTAGCTACAAAACACACAAATTTGTAAAAGAGAAAAAACCATGTGTTTTAGCACAAGCTAGCACATGGTTGTTGGTTGTTTCCATAACACATGATTTCCAAGAGAGAAGAAAACCATGTGTTTTAGCATAAGGTAGCATATGTTTTTAAAGAAGACTTACTTAGAGGAAATCTATTATAATTTCTGTGCAACCATAGTTGGCCCATTAACAAAAATGATAAAATGACCTATTTAACAGCAGCAGCCCATAAAAGAAGCCCAAAATCATAAATACATAGGAATATAACTAAAATTATAAATTGGCTCATTTAACAGTAGCAGCCCATAACAAAAGCCCAAAACCATGAATACATAGGAATATAAAGACTTGGGAGAGAAGCCAACCAGAAACAGATCTACGTGGGGGAAGCCTCTGCTCTGCTCACGCAGGGCAGGGGAATGGGGTAGACATCAGATTGCAAAGAAGAACATGAAATTTCAAGAAGAAAAACTAGAAGACTGATCCATACCTCATCAGCAAAGGTTAGTATCCTAATCTTTTGAATCTACTTTCTAAAAAAGCAACAAAAAACAATAGCAACTCAGATCAAAGACTAGGAGAATGTAGATCTATGGAAAAGACATCACGCAGATCTGGAACAGACCAGCCACATTGCTTCTGGTAGATCTCTTCAAATAACACATTGAAAGACCTGAATCTGATAGCACCACAGGAAGACACCAAAAACATGACAATACTTCACAACTTGTGCAAGAAAGCAATCCTCAAATAATTATAGTATCAGACTGACCTCTCCTTCACAGCCGCTCTTGAAGCTCCATTGCTATTGCTACCATCACTTCCTACCTGACCACTACCACCTGATGAAGTCAAACCTTGACCAGAGAGGCATTGCAACACCTGTAACATCAGACCAAATAAATATAAGGTTATCCACATGGATAGTATCTACATATACTAGTTTCATTTTCTAGGTGATATTATCACATTGCATGTACAAACAGACCAAGTGGTGCTACAAGCAATGTTGACTTGTTGAGAATAATCCTATTCCTAAACATTGCCTACTCAGTCAGGAACAAGTATTAAAAAACAACGCTAATAGGAAAAATATTATCACATTTTTCTGGGCTAATTTTCTAAAAGTAATTCTGCAGCCACATCAACAAGCCACGCTAAACCTATCCCTATTCATCAGAGAACTACTAGCTAGCTAGCTCTAGTTGCATAAGAGATGGAAAATTGCAACTAACGTACTGGTGCACACCTGAAAACCGAACAAGCAACTCCTTAGGAAAATCAAAGATGCAGAGCAGTAGCTTCTAGAACTTAGGGCTAAACTGAAAACAATAGCCAAGCTGCTGCTAGGACTGCTAGTGTTCTTCCTGCACAAGACAAGCATAGCCACACCACTCAGCAATCGTCGCTGATGATGATGGAGCAACGGCAAGCATAGCTGATGATGATAGATCTAAAATTCAACAATACCATTGGCAAACTGATGTATTCAATAACATGGACATTGATGAGGTACATAAAAATGATCTCTTCAACTATTTCAGTCCACACTGAAAAAAAATATTTGTATTATAAATCACATTACTCAGAAACTAAGACTGCTGCTAATATATTTACAGGTGCAGCATGAAAATCAAGATGACCAACCAACAATGGGAGAAAATGACTTGAGGATCATAGTAGTAGAACCAACAAGTTTAGATATTACATCAACACTAACAGATGATAATGAACATGTAAATGGCAGCTCGAAACTGACAGAGGAAGAGATTGAAGAATTCATAAAAAATGAGCAGGTTGCAGCATCTGAAGGCAACAATGCACCAATCAACAGCATGTACACCCCATAGCTATCGATGGAATTTAAGAGTAGGGATGATGCTCACCATTTCTTCAACTTCTATGCGTTCCTAGCCGGATTTTAAGTTGCCATAACACATATGATAAGAACTCAAAGTAAGAAGAGAAATAATGAGGTAGTCAAAGTAACAATGAGATGCACTCATCAAGGAAAAGAAAAGGAACCAAAGTGTTTAGAGCAAGAAGAAGCTGAAGTAGACAAGGATGTTGGAAACAAACCGGTAAGGAGAAGGAAAACAAATGTTCAGCAGAAGTCAGATTGTCCTTGTGTTATGATGGTGAAAGAAGAAGGAGGTGTATGAAAGGTTAAAACTCTTGATTTGGAGCATAATCATGAGCTATGCACTAGAGATAGGGATCAACTATTTTCTGATCACAAGTATATGACAGAAATGGAAAAAGGACTTATCAAGACTCTGAACGATAACAATATCCTAACTAGGAAGATGGTTTCTATTCTATCGTATCTTAGAGGGGGGCTTATAGCTCTACCGATGAAAAAGAAAGATATCAGCAACTACAGGACAAGGCTAAACAGAGAAGTTACAGGATCAGATATGACACAAGTACTGGATTATTTCAGAAAGAAACAAACTGAGGATCTGTCTTTCTTTTACTAGTTTGATTTAGATGAGGACAAGCGAGTGAGAAACTTGTTCTAGACAGACTATTCTCTATGAAATATTATGCAGATTATGGAGAATGTGTAAGTTTTGACATGACATATATGACCAACCGATACAACTTACCTTTTGCACCATTTGTTGGAATCACATGACATGGGCAAAGGTGCCTTTTCAGATGTGCTTTCCTGCATGATGAGACAATGGACACTTTTAAATGGGTATTTCAAACTTTCCTTGAAGCAATGGGAGGAAAACACCCTCAAACAATTATCACAGACCAAGACATGGCGATGAAATCAGCAATAGAGCAAGTCTTCATAAACACAAAGCATAGAAATTGCTTGTTCCACATAAAGACCAAATGCTACAATAAGAATGTTAAGGTCTTTGCAGCAAACGAAGGACTATATGAAGACTTCGAAGATATAGTGAATAATAGTCTAACAGTGGAAGAATTTGAGTGACTTTGGAAGAGAATGATTGAGGAAAGAAACCTTCAAGGGAATCACTACCTTTCCAAAATCTAGGAAATGAGAAAAAGGTTTATCCTGGTCTACTACAAAAATGACTTCTTTCCTTTCATACAGAACACATCCAGGAGTGAGGCAACAAATACGAGGTTCAAAGACAATGTAGGGCCAACCTATAGTATCATTAGTTTTCTAAAAGAGTATAATCGGATTGTTGATACCATAAATCGAGCAGAAAGGCTAGAGGACAACTATAGCAAGCAGAAAAGGCCAAAGGAATTTATATTCGGCTATAGAATAGAGCAGCAGGCACAACAGCTATACAACAGAAACATATTCAAAAAGTTCTAGCTACAACTGAAGGCAACATCAAGGCTTGAACTACAGGGAAACCTGAAGATGGGAAAACATTTGAGGTGTGGTAAAAATGTAACTAGATTCAGGAGGTTCATAAGTTCAGGAGATATAGAGTAAACACTGACCTAACAGAAGACGAAGAAGAATTTACATGTATATGTGCAAAATTCAGCAAAGATGGAATACTCTGCTCTCATATCCTGAAAATAGTCATTGAAAAGGAAATCAGCACAATTCCAGACAAATACTTCTTAGGACAGGTGGAGAAAAATGATACGAAGGTACATATTGAAAGACAAGAAGAAGAAACAGTTGCAACAAGCTCATTGTTGAGATTCAACATATTATCCAGGAGATCAACAATACTGAATTCAAAAGGATCAAAAAATGAGAAAGCCATGGAATACCTTATGGCAGAATTCGACAAGATGGAAATCAATTTAGATAGAATGCTATCTGCTCAGCAAACAGGTGAAGCACAAAATAACCAGCAAGGAAATGAAGGAGAAACTATAGCAGCACAGATCCACAGACTGAAATAGATGATCCCAGAAAGAATTCAAAGAAAGGGAAGGCCATCTAAACCTGTCAGAATGAAGACACATATAGGAGAAATAAAGAAGAAACTGGTGGCAGTAGAAAAGAAGAAAACAAATGACACAGACAGTGCAGGTATAAAATTTCAGAACATACAAATAGAACTTATGTACATACAAATAGAATTTGAATCCAAATGCAAAAATTCTTATTTATATGAACTAATAATGTTTTGTAGGCTCTCCGGTGAAGCCAAAAAGAAAGAAGAGGAAGGAAACATCAAATGGTAGCACTGATCCTAAAGCCACAACACACTAAGGACACGGTGATCAAAGACATGCAGCAATTCATGATGATCAGTAGATAGAAGCAAAATTTAGGTAGCCAATATATTTATGTAATTTAAGTAATGAGTAGGATGTTACAAACATTAAATTAAATTATGCCTAGATCTAAAATTACATATGCTAAGAACTACAATTGCAGTGCCCAATATCTGCAATTTACATTATCGGTGATTTCAATTGTGTAACCGAATTTTATATTTGTCTTGTTTTCATCAGCAGCAGGTAATAATAGTAACAGACCACTTTCAACTTCTCTAGATAGCTAATACTACTAGTTTCCTCCCACTTACCTACCCCACCATACAGACTTATAGAATATAAAACATGCCTAGCGATCTAGGACAAGGACAGCAGTGGCCTAACAAACACACGAGAGAATATTTCAAGGTAGGAGGAGCTGACTTTGTGGGGTCTGTGTTGACACAAATCACTAATAACATATTTCATGATGTATTAGCACAAATCACAAGAGACAATTTTTTTCTATGGAAGGACAAGGATAAAAAAGAGGTGTGCGTTGATACAAATCACAATTAATAGATTTCAAGATGTGTTAGCACAAATCTCAAGAGACAATTTTTTCTATGGAAAGACATGGATAAAAAAGAGGTGTGTGTTGACACAAATCACAATTAATAGATTTCAAGATGTGTTAGCACGAATCACAAGAGACAATTTTTTCTATAGAAGGACAAGGACAAAAAATAGGTGTGTGTTGGCACAAATCACAACAAACAACTCAACAATCACAGAAGGACAAGTGAGTATCCTAACAACTTCACAGTTGTTGTCCTAGTGCAACAACTTCACTAGTTCAAAGTATCCTAACTTGCAAAACCTTACCTAAAGAAATCAATGATTGCAAGCAACCACAGAAAGACAAAACATAAATGGTAGGAGCACAACACCAGGTGGTATTCAGATTCAGAATTCAAGGTGACTGGTGCATGGATGGGCAGGTATGTAACAGAGGACCGAGAGCCTCAAAATAGGGCAAGATTATGGGTAGGTTACCATAGACTCAAGAGAATGAACTGAAGTAAGTAGTTAAATCTAGCAAATTTAGGTTTTGAACACACAGATTAATGGCAGCCACTGTGTTTATCTTAACTTCCTAAGAGAAAATCTATGATGATAATTAGTTAGATCACCCACTCTGATAGATAAGAGTCGAGAATAGCACTAAGCCTCATTCCGAAGCTTGGTGATAGACCAGATTTTACAACTGCATCTAGCTCCAACCAACCCTATAGAGCAGAATAATTCCCATTCAGCCAATCAAACAAATACAATAACATAGAATGACATAAGAACATTGTCACCTTATTGGACAAAAGGTTTTTGTGCTTTTCATTTGCAATCTCTTCACATCGAACAGTAGCAACCATGACCTAGACAAAATACAAGAAAAGTGACATTTCAAATATAGAGTGTCGACATGTCCACACACACAAATTATTACTATTTAGTTTTGTAGCATTGATGGCAAATAATGGCACAATAACCTTGTGAGCAGGAAGGTTGAGGTCCTTATTTTCACGTATTACTTTCCAAATCTTCAGTGCACTGAGATAGAAGCCCGAAGCAGGTACCACACCTCTTCTATCAACTACAAGACCACCTGGTGCAATTAAATGATAAAACCTCTGCCTTAGTTGTCCAACCTGCAAGGAAAAAATATATATGACATAGTACAGTAAAATGTCTTCGGTATCATTAAGTGAAATAAGGCATGCATAAATTTGAACTCATAAGTTCCACTGAAGATGAAAATTTCATAACAAATGCAATTGCATCCAATAGAGAAGAGAAGGGAATGCGATACACTGAAGGGAGAAAAATAGATTTATTATACGTCTAGTCTACCTACTCCTTAATAGTTCTTCTTTCTCTTCATAACTCGATAGAGCAGTGACCTCCACCTTTATATTGTAGAAAATATGAGTCAGTTGATGCATGAAAGCCTTACTTTCAAAAAACTGATGCACCGACATTGAAGAAATCACTAAGCGCTGCTTCCTTGTAAGCTTCTGGTTTCTGAACAGAGTCCCATATCTGATAACAAAAGACAGTGATTGACGAGCATTGCGACATGACAAAGAGGAAAGCAGGTAAGCAGAAAATAAAGCATTACCACATTCTCAATATCCTCCTTGAGAGCTTGTGTTAGGTACTCCAGTGGAGACTGCAAATACATGAAAAAAATCAGAGCACGAGAAAAGTCAAACAAACTAAAAATATCAAACTGCAGAAATAGAGAAAGAAACTGGACTCAGTCCCTGGAACTATACAAACCTTTGTTTTATCGCAGATAACAAGTAGCAGTGTCAGTCTTGCGAGGGCTGAATAAACGCATCAAGACCTTAATAAAGAGACAAATGATAATAAGTGACTGAACATGGGAGAAAAGGAATACAATGTCTCACTGTAAGAGAAGTATCACCTGAAATACTATTATCAAAAGAGGCCTATTAGCAGCATGTTCTCACCCAATGTCATAACACCACCTGCAGATCATATAATAATTAAATATCTCCCTGTTCACCAAAATTTTAACATTAAGTAAAGCAGTAATATGTGAAATATAAACTCACAAATTTATCATAACAATGTCTGAAACTGCAAGAGCAAACAGAGCACTCTGCTTCTCGAGAGCTGTATCATCCTGAAAGAATAAAACATTAGTATATAAGCGATAGATAACATTAGCAAAACCTTAGTAATCAGTTGCCCATCAGTGGTAAACCTAAAACACAAGGAATTCCAAATTTGTGAAAACTATAAATGACTGACTATGTATAGTTTAGGTTGACGCGAGGAAATCTTTGCCCAACATAGAGAACATGTATGATTAATTCAAACCAAATTAACTACACTAAAAATAATGGATGCTCAAATGAGTTGCTTGTATTCAAGCAGCAGAGTGGTAAACTAGTGACTAATCTGGCGAAGGGACATGTATAGCTCCAAGCAACCAAATGCATTAATCACCCACATGGCATATTATTGGCAACATTATTCATAGTATAGTAGTCCTGAATCTCAAAGATCCTTAGTTCCTTATAGGAGAATTAACAACGGCACTAATGTTGCATGGTAAACCCAACAGCCTTGGCGATCCAAATGCCCTTGGTGGTCTGGTGCTTGGTGTGGAACAAAACTGAGCAGCCCATATTACACCAACAAATGCAGATGATGTAACAAGCAATACTTCTGTGCTCAATAACAGAATAACAAACGAGTAGCACACAAAAATAGAGAAAGCACACACTAATCGGATCAGACCGTCATCTTTAGAAGAACAAGAGGAACCTCCACAAACCTCCCGCTTGTCCTTGTCTTTGTTATCAAATGTTACTACACTAACACATAGAGGACAAAAAGACACACTAACAGAGAAAGCAAGTCTAGAATGCATGGAAAACAACTGTGTACTTTCAAGCCAGCAAAAGACATAAACTTAGTATAATGGTAAACAAACAGTTAACATCAAACATCCAAACAAAACATGCATCTTGTTGAAGATGCAAATAGTACCAAATATTAGCATCCACTTTAGTTTAACCTCTTGACTGTAGATTAATATTTACAACCATTTGAACACCAACTATTCTCATCAACGTAGCTGCTTCTTTACAAAGTACCATGCACTCATAGCATGAACCCACACACTACATGACAAGAACCTAAACACAAGATCTAAAGACAGCACGCAGGTCATGCTCTCTTATAGTACTGTTCGTAGACCTGTGAAAAAATATTAGAAACAAAAATCAATTGAGTACATGATGGAACAATACACAAAGTGACATTGCAACTAGTACTACCTCAGCATCATATTTCATCACTTTAGATCGACCATCATCAGAACTATTGTATTAATTGAAAATCATGTCATTGACATACTTGATACGAAGATGTCCCAATATCAGCTTCAGAAAACCTTGTCCATCAAATAGACATTTAGCTCCCAAAGCTCTAGATTCTTCATCGCAAAGATACCACTATCATTGCTAAAGCTGAAACAAGATATGAGAAAGGCAAGACAGAATATTATAAGCACCACACAAAATGATATGATCTAAAATAAATAAATAAAAAAAGACTGTACACTACCTACTTCTTAGTCTACTAAGGTACATCTACATAGATAACTTTATATCCATGGAACCCAAAGTCAATTTGAACAACTTCACTCCAGACTGTGGTCAAGTTTGGTACGTAAAAGCAGGTAGAGGAAATAATTACAGTGCAGATATATAATTTTTCTTATTTGAATAAAATTTCACATTGCATTCAAACAAAATGATGTGAATCCATATGCTGCTGCTACTTACAAATTCATCACGGACAGCTTTATGGAAATATGAGTCTGCTCCAAAATGTAGAGTACAGGAATCCAAGATTACAATCAATCTTCGAGTGATATACACAACAACCATATACCACCAATCATGGAAGAGAATTGGAAAATAAAGCCGACAAAATAACACAAAATGAAAAAGAAGGGATTATTAGCACAACTGCAATGCACACAACATATGTGCTAAAGCTTAAAAAAATTAAAAGGATGTGTTACTCACATATTGGTTGTGTGCTAATGACCTTGCATGACCAGCACCCTTAAAGCATTTCACTGCATTATCATATAGCTCCTTCTCCTTACTATCATTAGGGCCGTGATTTCTAATAAAATAGTCCTACAAAAATAGATTGGTCAATATTATTTTATTTGATATAGTTACCACATGTAATTGAGAAAAAAGAGAAACAAATGACACTTACACCAACTTTAGAGAAGAAATAATGCTTGTAAGAATTCTTAGGATGTTTCCTATGGAATAACAATCTGCACAAAGCATTCACTATAAAGTAATGGACCTTTCCTTGAGGCTTAAGAGAACTTGCAAGTGCACTTAATTTCACAACCACTTGCCCATAATCAATTACTGCAAGACTGAAACAAATGAAAACATTTGATAATTACTTGATTCAAGTGTACTCAAGAGTGGTGAAAACGCTAAGGATGTTGCAAACATTGAAAATTTACTTGGAATGTTCAGTTTCTGCCATCTTCAAAACAACCTCATATATGTCAGTTTCAAGTCTAGAGACTGTTATCTTCGAATGAGGCATCATATAAGGGCTCAACTTGTATTTGCTTGGGATCACTATCCTCCTAGGACGATGAACAACCAACTTTGCACTAGAAGAGTACCAAGGACCTTGGTTTGAAAAGGACTCAGAGTCGTCTGACAAACCATTGCTTCCCATACTTTTTGCAAAAACAGAAGTCCCACCTCGATGGGATGGAAGAGGTGTAGGTGCCTGCAAAATCAAGAAAAAACATAAAGTTGTTCAAAAATCATAAACTAAAAATTGACATAATAGGGTTCAAACTATTTCATTCTATTCTCCAAATACCTAACAAGCAAGCAAACAAACAAACATGACTGAGAGGTATAAAGAAGGGGACAACAGAAATGGTTCTATTGCCTTTATTGTCAATATATACAGCACTAGTACCACTAAGGTACACTAGAGCATGGATACTACTACAAGTACTTGTACTAGCTATTACATGACTGAGAGCAGCCCCAACTACTAACAATTGTCCTTCCACTACCATGGTTGCACCAAAAGCAAAATCAGCAGGTTATCTCATAAGACAATTGTCCCAAATTGATAAAACTAGAAATGCCATTTTACAATGTCAATGTGTACTCCAGAAGGGCTGATTGTAGCTAGAGGAACAGGAGCAATTGATTCTTCAGGAGTCTCAGTAAAAGGTAAAGACTCCATACGCACAAGGTCCTAATCAAGAAATACTACGATATTAGTTACAGAAAAGAGATCACAAGATATGTCATAATACAAAATTGATCCAATCTAATGAACAAGCTTACAGTTTCAACATTGTCATTTCTCTCAGGTCTCAACAGTTTTATGATTGCTCATGCTACCGCTTGGACCAAATGGATTAGAACTCATCCAATCAATAAAAGTCCAATTTTCTGGTCCAGGGCTAAATCGAAAGTAGAAGCTGCTCTCAGATTGAACCTATCAAAAGTGAAAATAAATCAGGTGCTATAGTACAGTGAATAAGACAAACATATTACAACCACGAATTTCAAAAAAAGAACAAGTTACAAACATATTACCACAGAATTGACTTTTTCATGCATGTCATTGGATATAGCACGTCGAATCCCAGATATCACTCGATCAATAGGACAAGCTGTACTAGCACCTGATAATGGACCAACAGGACGACACAGTTTAGGGTCTTCAACATAATTTCCCAAATCATCCTCAGATTCAAACATTCTAAAAGATGGAATGCTAGGACTATTAAAGTAAGGAACCTTATTCTTTATACAAGGTTTCTCAATAGCTGCTTTCCCTGGTTAATAAAAAACAAAATGGTAAAGAAGATTGAAAATTATAGGTGACAACAAAGGATATTGCACATGTCAAATACCATAATTGCTTCATTTCAATTGTGCAATTTACTGCTATTAAAAGTGCAATCTAAAAAGTGCTAACCGTTAAGAATTTCAAAAGTGCAATTTACTGCTAAAGAGAATGCAAACTACAAAATAGGTACTAACCGTTAAGATCTAGAGTAGGAGCTATATTTTCATCCAATTCAATTTCTTTTGAACTGCAGGGGATACTTTTTTGATCTGAAACATGAGGAATAGCACTAGAAGCAGCTTGGGCATTCTTCACTCCACAAAGACCGTGACCACTCAGATAACCAATAGGATTCTTTGGACTAGGTGCTTCTCCTATTTGTCCTACACAGAGACCATGCTCAAACATGTGCCCAGTTCATATATCATAGATTTGTTAAGCATTTTTTCATCAGCAGAACAAACCTGGGGCCTTCTCAACCATACTCATAGAGGGGGCAGCAACAACGGCACTAGTTGCTTCGCCTTCCTGAACCATAGGAATCAAGGGGGGAGCAGCAGCTCCACTAGTTGTCTTGCCTTCCTAAACAATGGAAAACAAATGTAACAAGTCCAGTCAGTAGGATATTTCCTTTACTTGATCACTGCCTTAGTACTGTCTAGCAGGATAAGACACAAGAGAAGACCAGAGCACACTATCACATGGATAAGCATTCAACTTCCATTGTCATCCATCAAAAATAAAAACAACATTGACAAACACATACTCACTTTTAGATGAAGCTTCTGACGTTTACTTGCACCTTTAGAAGTTTGCACTAGGACTTCCTCAACAATTACATGATTGTCCGCCGTACCTCCAATTCCAACATTATCAACATTTGTGTGAACTAAGGGGGGATTTACAAAGCCTTGTAGAGAGTCTTCGTCGAGTCATAGAGCCTACACTATCGGGGACTCGAAGATTGGGATGTTTTGCTTTTCCTCTTGCTATTCCTTGTACCGGAAGCTACACCTGAAAATATACAAAAAATATATATATGAGCAAGAGATACAAAAGTTAACTGAATGCTAAACCAATGTTACAGAACACTTCATCTACCTAGAGCTGGTGAGTCATTGCAAGGAAGAATTTCAGTTGACTGGGATGATGCATTTTTTCCTCTTCTGATTCGTTGCACCTGATTCTACACACGAAAAATATGCATAAATAGTATGAACAAGATATACAAAAGTTAATTCAATTTTGAAACAAAAGAAACAGAACACTTCATCTACCATGACCAGATGAGTTAGTCGAAGGATGAATCTCAATTGGCTGAGAAGCAACACAATACTCAGTACCAGAAGCATTGTATAAGCCATCTGATTCCATTTTCTTCGTCACAGAAGCTTCTTCCTTGGGATGGACATCTTCCACAATACCATCTATACCAACAGCAGCATCAACTTCTTTCGTAGCTATTTTACCTCTAATAGCAGCCATTCTTGGATCCAAGACATCTTCCAGAACAATACAATCTGCTGGAGAAGGCAGTGGGGCTTCATCTTCAGCAGGCACAACATCAACACCTCCATCATCAGCATTATCATGTGCTAGAGAAGCCACTCTGGCATTAGAATTCTGAGCCTCAGCAGGTGGGTCGGTGGCATGACAAATAACGCTCATGCATGTACTTGAACATTTTGGCAACAAGTGTGCCGGGACTCCTATAACCAAGGCTTGTCAAGTGGTTTTCGAAAAGCTCACACATAGCATCTTTGTCCTGTAATGTCAAGTTAATAGTACCATATGAATCATGTATTTTTCAATATAGAAGAATACTCATAAACATACTGGATAAGGCACCTACCTCTATACGGATGAAATCACAATGTTTATCCAGAGTATTCCTAAAGGAATCACGAGCATTTGCCGATAGGTATGCTTCTGCATGGCAAGTGTCCTCAATGGATTTCACCTACACAAAATGTATTCAAGTCAGCCAGTGATCTCAAAAACAACTAAGAGATGTATGTGTCATGTAATACAACATGTAATACAACAAGAGAACTCAAAAATAATGAAATCATCACATAGTTTGGCGGTGATATAACAGACAACATTTACCGGGTGCTTTCCATACTTCTCACCAGATACACGATCATAAGAAGCATATTTGTTAATCATCGAGCCCTTCCAACAGAGGATCCTTGGCAGATTTAGGGGGGAGCTCATTATGTTTTCCAAAGTTGACAAAATCAAGATAATAAGCCTACAAAAGATTTCAAAGACATCACTAAAATAGCATCCATATCCAAGACAAACAACAGAATACAGAGAAGAAAGGAGCAACAAAGAAACACTTATAGCAAGAAAGTATTTGTAGCCACCAATAGTGCTTCTATTCTTCTTTTTGTAGTTTGAAATCGAAGCAAACAACCAATCAAACACAAACTTGGACCAATCCCATTCTTTCACCTTAGATACATCAATCTAAGCACCTAAGGTACTATGGGCTGGGAAGAGTACTAGAGTTTGCACACAGAAAAGTGGACAAAGCAACAACCATAAAGTACTGAAGCACATCATCATCAGACAAAGTGTCACCTTACCAGAACATATTAAGCTACTGAATTCAGTAAATATGGTGACAAACAAAAAAGAAGATTAGTTAGGTACTGAATTTACCTTTCTAGAATGTGTCCGGATGCCAGACCGTCTTGATTTCCCTTTGTTGCCAACAAACTCAACAAACTATAAGAAAAAAACCAAATAAATGGCTTGCATCACACTACAAAAGATATGGTGTAAATATATTATCATTCTTCCAACTGTTCTGGCTTAAAAAGAACAATAGTACCAAGATAACTAGATGCCAAGGAATAGACAAAATATTAACATAAAAATGATTTCCCTGGCCTAAGAATTTTGTAACTAGTGCTATATCAGACAACTGCGCTACAATTTAAATATAGGAATCTTCACCACACAAATTTTAGAACATACTCCAGATAAGGCTTCCTGCACATGCTTGAAAGTCTTCAGCATCTCAGCAGTATCAATAACATCATCTGTGGGATTTTGATCCTAAAAAAGGCAACAACATATATCATATTATTATAATACACAAGTGCACAAACAAAACGAAATCAAGTGAACTTAGTACCTCGCCAACATTCATAGAATCAGAGTTGTTGTCTTCTTCAGAGTTCATAGCAAAGTCATCCTCACTCTCACCATTTCCAGAATCAGCATCAGAAAGAAACTCATCATCATCCATGGCTACATAACATAACAAAAAAATTGGTTAATGACGTCATTGCTAGCTGCAGCCAATAAAAGAAGAAGCAAAACAACTAGCTCAAAAAGTAATTGGACGCTTATAGAACAAATAAAAAAATAACTGAGAGCCTTCCTAAAAAAATAACCTAAAACTCTAAACAACTCAATGACATGAATTTTAGGACAAAAAATGAACTAAGATCACTGGAATAACTAGAGCCAAATATATTATATATCATAGTTCAATATATTAATTACAAGCTAGCAATAGCTGGTATTTATAAAAAAACCAATACTTATAATATCAACTAACCAAACTACAACTCAATATCATCACCATCATTTACACTAGGATACCTATATCGGCACAGAGGGCACTGACTTATCGCTACCAAGCCACTAAAAATGCATATCTTGTGGAAGACATGCATACAAGGCATCACCCTCAGTGTCTCCATGGCATCCTCTAAAGCAACTTCGTCATCATCCTCTTTTCTGATATCTAAGACACCTAAGCAGATAGCACAGACATCAGTCGTCTTTCAAAGGACAACTATACTAAAATAGGTTCCCTTTCAACATGAGGAGCTGATGATTGAATAACAGGGGGACATGAAGAGCTCCGCATGCGCCTATCCATCTAAACTCAAATGATCAAAGATGAAAATATTAAAGCTACAATCAACATATTGGAAGTTTACAGAACAAATAAAGAAATAACATATGTATGGATTACAACTCAACTAGCTCTACACTGCTTTGTGCTAACACTACAGGTTCAGACTAGAAAAAACTACCACACAGAATCATCACAGAGTCAAATGTGATAACTAAACAGATCATCAAAGAACCTCTTCTGCTAGAAAGGCCATGACAAGTAGGATGGAATCAATATCACCACCAATGTCAAATAGAGTAAAAAATTGGCAAATGTGAGAAACTAACCACACAACATTGGTTTGTCCCCGTATCACAAGCATTGGAAGGGAACAAGGAAGATAAAGGGCTAAATTTTGTAAGGCCCAAGCACCTATCAAATTACTTGATCTATCTTTTATTTCATCATAGATCACAAATTTTGCTAAAACAACATTACATAATTGCACTATTGCACAATAGGTTACAATCTAGTGTGATAAACAATGATACTCAAGCAAAATGTTTGAAACCAATCTAGATTCCAGTGCTCATAGAATCATATAAAGAGATACAAATTCCAATAGTCTTTTAGTTTTTACATCACCTTGTGCTATCTTAGGAAATACAATACCCAACGAGGCATGATTTTGATAGTTAAGGTTCACTTCAATAGGCTGCCAAGATGTGTTCTTGCTGGATGCTAAATAGACATGATTATGTGTTCATCAGTATTATTCATACCATGATATGCTATTCTAATTGCTCCACAAATTTCAAGCAACAAACCAAGTTCCGATGGCAAGACATTCGGATTGGTTAACAGTCAACATAGCCACAAATCCAAAACAAACACAAACCTACTCATTTAGACCTCATAGAGCAAAATCTATCATAAAATACAAACATTTCTTTGATACTCCATTCACCAAAAAAGAGAGAGAACTAAGCAGATGTTATAGGTTAAACTGTAAAGTTTGCTTCAGCACACTAAATCAGCACACTAAACAATCAAACATATATATCCTTAGCTATTGCTAAACATTGTATGATAAAAATAACCAAGATAACTAGTTCATCATCATTCCACCTCCATAATTAAGCAGTTACATAGCTTCATGGTTCAAAAAAGTAGCAGGCATCAATATATCAATTAAAATTTCTTTCTAGTTGACAGTTTTTAATGTCAGAAAACGACTATTATACAATAAAATAACAAGTTAAAATATCCTATGCAACCTAGCAAAATAACTTTAAGTCTAGCATTCAATTCTGAATGGGAATCAAGGCTTAGAAATGAGACTCAAATTGCATATGCCAATATGCTCGTGACCTCTATAGAAACCCTACCAAATATGACACAAGTTAACTGATCCCAATCACCAAACACTTGCCAATAAAGATACCCGGTTTAAAATTCAGAGTAAAGAACAGAGAAAATAAAGTTTCACTATTTTGATTTCAACATGGGATCAGAAACAATGAAATCAAAATAAAAACTTCACTCGAGCACACAATATGCAGGCTTAACAATATTATTACCTTGCTGATAGCCTTCAGTGGGTACCCCCCTCCAAGCCTTGGATCTCTGCACCTAAATTCAGTTAAAAAATCAGTATGTCAACTAGCCATCAACAAGCTTGATGTACAATAATGAAACCATCCTCACTAACCCATTGTGGCCCTCACCCCCCAAAAAAAAGTTGGCAACTTTCTTTGGCGAGTGCAGAGGTATGCAGGTGATAGAGTTTCTAGCGCACACATCCTAATGTCACTGACTCATTCACACAGATTGCAATAAGCTAATAGTCTTGGAACCACAACCTCAAATGAGCACTGGGTGCCAAAGTAAAAGGAAGTTTAAGAATGAAATCCATATAGGCAAAAGATGAACAGAAGTATGCATTTTGTCCACCATAGAGCGTCATCTGCTGGTGGTGTCCAACAAACTATCCTCGCAGGCCAACAAATTTTTAGTGCTCCAGTCCCAAATTGAATCACCATGGTTATCAGCCATGTCTGATCCACAGATCAAGCCATCGTGCCCCACAACTAAGAGAAAGTGAAGAATTGGATTACGAAGGGACCTGGGCCAGGCTCAGGAGGTAATTCAAAATAAACCAATCAATTAAGAATGCTTTAGGGTCAGTTCTAATTTTTTAGATGGGATTACTGGAGCACTTTTCTTAAAATAATTATTCTGACCGTACATACAAACATACAAGAGATAGAAATGATAGGACTCGCTACAATAATTACTAGATATCCACATGAAATCCATCCTTCAGAAAAGTTCACCATATGCAGGGGAATATTAAGCTACGACGAGATAGGACTCGCTACTAATAAAATTAGACTATGACCAACATTACAGTAATATACATGAAAATTGAACTACTACTATGTAGTACCAACCAAAAGAATTAAACTACTACAAACCAATAAGCATCAACTAATCATCAGCAACAAAAGAGAAAAACACAAGCAGAGCCAAAAACTTCACTGCGACATGGGATCAGAAACAATGAAATCAAATTAAAGTTTCACTATTTTGATTTCAACATGGGATCAGAAACAATGAAATCAAAATAAAAACTTCACTCGAGCACACAACAAGCAGGCTTAACAATATTATTACCTTGCTGACAGCCTTCAGTGAGTACCCTCCTCCAAGCCTTGGATCTCTGCACCTAAATTCAGTTAAAAAATCAGGATGTCAACTAGCCATCAACAAGCTTGATGTACAACAATGAAATCAATCACAGATCTATATTCCATGGACAAATGCGACAGAAAGCAGGATCTATATTCCATGAAAAATCCACAAAAATATCGCACAAAAATCGCCAACAGATCATAGGGGTGTGAATACGAGACAGAGAAATGAATCGCAACGCGTAAATATTAGGAGCTAAATAAACAACTTGCAAATCATAGGTGGCCATGCACACCAAGCTGCTGCTTTATCAATCCAAACTTGCAAATCACAAACACACATTCTATCGACTCAAGCACCAGGCACTGGCCAGGCCTAAACACAACACAAGGGTAGGCTACATAAAGGATTTGTTTTGTATCCAGATGATCAAGTAAATCCACACTAAAAAAACAAAAGCCAAATGAAAATAAATTTGAAGGTAGGAGGAGCTGAATTTATGGGGTCTGTGTTGAATAGAGAACCGTACTCTGATAGAAGTTTAGTACCATATAAAAAGAAAAATTTAAACTCATCAAGTTAATGAATAACTCACTGTAAATCAGAATTAGTATCTGAATCTGAAATGAACAAAAAAAAGAATATAAGGCAAGCCATACATAAACTTGTAAATCGGCAAACAACCTCCAGGAAGCAACCAAAGATACCAAAGAAAGCAACATAAATCTTGACGGTCTGACAATATAGAAATTCATAGGTAAACTGAAATTATGAACTCAAAGGGAACGAACAAACTAGGACTTAGTGGTAAGCAACACACAAATTGCAGCTCAGAGCCAGGACCAAAACTTATAGTGTCAAAGGCAACAGGAAGGCCTAAACCTACTGGAAAGAAAGCACACAAATGAGAGCAGCACCTAAACATTTAATAACTTATATTGTATAGCCGATCATAGCCTCATAGGCCACAAATCAGCAAGGCTCGCAACATACCCAGTAGGCTAAACACGCAACAGCCACCAGGCTGATAAGCAGCAAACAACACCACAACATATGAGCTGAAACAAGTCGGCAACCCATAGGCAGTGCTAGGCTAACAAATACAATATTACTGTAGGCCTAAGCTATGGGCACTAAATAGGAACACGTTGCGTATATCAGGGAAGAAAGCACATGATATGTATCAATGTAAGCAGCCCAAAATGCTACGGCCTACAGGGGCATCCTCGAGCTCTGCTTTGCAATGAACAAATGCTTTAGTTACTTATGCTGCACTACTTGCATGTTGCCTGTACTCAGGCCAGCGGCTGCAAATTTCCCTACATGATTGTTTACTTGAACAATCCATCAAACCCTATCAAGCTAGGCTAACAAAATGCTAGGCTAACAAATACATGATTGTTTACTTGAAAGATACAATCCCTATCAAGCTATCCCTCCCCGTCACTACATCTTGCTGTCTCCTCCCCTATGACCTTTCGTTTTTCGACAAATCCCCACTACCTGTCCTCAATCAACCACAAATACCCCATCAAATACTAGAACAATCCATTGGCTAGCAAAAAGTTCACCAAAAATCGCTCCAGTCATGATCTGAGACAGAGGAGCGGCAGATCTGGGACTGGGTCACTAGGAGAGTGGGAGGGAAAGCTAGAGATCAGATTATCCTAGAAATCGCCACGGCAACCGACATCGGGCCTCATCGCCGCGCGTGGTCGCGAGTCCGCCAGGGAGGGTGAGATGCGCGTACAAATTTCTGCGAGGCGCGGGGGACGGCTTGGGCGGAGAGCGTCGACAGGATCCAGCGGATTCCGTCGGTGTAGCCCAGGGGGACGGCCTGGGCGGAGAGTGTCGACAGGATCCGGGTCATTCCACCGGTGGAGCCCGGGGTCCGGGGGCTTCCGCCGGTGGAGTCGCGGCGCGGCGCCGCGGGGCAAGAAAGAGTGCGGCAGCGGCGTACTCTTAGTAGGACGCTCGTCGAAGACGGCCGGGAAAACAACATTCAGAAGAAAGGGGACAAACCAAAACGCACTAGAAATCGCCGGTCGGCCCTAGCATCCATGGAAGACAAGAAGGGAGTGGAGAGAACTTACCTCGACGAACCCTAGAAATCGCCGGTCGGCCACCCAAGGAGAGCGGCGTGTCGCTTGGAGTCGCTTGGAAGAATCCCAAACGAAATGGAAATGGAGGGTGTGGGGTGGGGGACGGACGCCACTGAATCGGGCGCGACTCTCAAAAAATCAGAACTAGCACCGACATCCAGGTCCACAGGTCAGAGAAACAAAGACAACAGACCACATCCAACGCCCAGCAGACGCACGCGAGATGGATCCGACAGACATAAAATCCATGTGCCAATGAAGGAAGAAACACACATGTGTTGTATAGCATTTCTGTTTTTTTTTTTGTTGGAGTGGATCCAGACGTTGTTAGATGGGGGAAACTGAAATTCACCTTCGTTTGGTTCACCAATTGAGCTGCATCTGTTATGTATTGTTATTACTTGGGCCTTAGACACGACCCAAAGAGAAAACCTTAGCCCATGGATAGTGCCATCATGGGCCAGGTCCCTACAGGTCCACAGGAAACGCGGCCACGCGGAGCACTCGTGGCTTTCTACTGCATTCGCTGAACTGGATTCCCTTTATCCAGCATCCACCCTCCATAATAATCTGACGAAACAGGCAAACGGCGAGCCTGACGAGCATCCAATCTGCAGTAGGCACACACACGAAAGCGCCTAAACATCTCTCCATCGCACATGTCGCTGTAGACCTGTAGGCACTGATGTGGCACACGAAGCGACGGCATGATCCTCTTTCAGGATCAAAAGAAAAACTAAAGAAGGGGCGCAAAATTAAAGCGCATGCCAGCGCAACAGTGCAAAAGCGTAAGTGAGAATGCGTCGCAACCTATTCTGACAATGAACACGACTCATGGTCTGTTTAGAGCAACCAAGTCTAGTTACTAATTGAAACTACATTCTTTTTTGCGAATGCTTGAGACTACAAATTAACCTAGATTAATTAGCTAACTAGTTGACTAACAACTAGTTATAAGTTTGACTAACGAATTAGTGCTCCTGTTTGGACAGATTAGTGTTTTTAGCTGCCTAACAATTAGCCATTGGTATTCAAATATATCTTCAAATTGAGCGACCGCGATGAACACGTTTTAACCTATTCTGACTGCTCTTAGAGAGGAAACCTCTGATTCTGAAGACTAGTCCAGATCAACGTTGATGGCTTGGACAGTGACCTCACTTTTATACAAAGAGCCGCTAGCACTCTCCAAGCTTATGCTTCATTGTTGATTTTACTCTCCTCGCCTTTCGATTGTCCTTTTTCTTTGCTGAAACTTTACCTAATCCGATCAGGAACGGCTCGTGAGTCGTGACTACCTCCAAATGAGTATTGAGTTGGTTGCTTTTTGTAACTACTAGACCACTACCGCGGAGATTTTTACATCAAGATTCAAGAGGGGTGGAGGTGGGTATCCAATTGGTTGTTTTTTTTTGTCACTGCCTCAGTTCTCTTTTTCTCTCTTTCTCTTTTCTTACTTTGAAATCTTTAATATGTACTGGGTTGATCCAATGACAAAAAAAATTTGTAAGTCGTTAAAGATAAAGGAAAAAACCTATCACAACAGGACAAAGATAAACAAAAAAAAATCTATGGTTGTCACAAAAAGAGAATAATACGTGGATAGTTTCAACTAAACACATGTTAAACACACACACGAAAATACAATGCTAAGGGAATATTATAAATTAATCCCTCTATTCCAAAATGTAAGTCATTTTATCCCTTTTTAAATACATTTTTTACTATACAGTTTGCTATACATCATCTTTAGATATATAATAAAAAGTATGCATCTAGAAAAACCAAAACTACTTACAATTTAATATGGAAGGATGGGAAAGTATACAAAATAATTGGCAGCTAAAGTTTACTACAAAATTGGGCAAAACAAGTATCTACATAAGAATTGTTCTAAAATATAAGCAATTGAGACAGATAAAAAGTTAATTAGACATGGCCATTTCTAAAATCTTTGGTAGCCATGGCCCTAATAAATTTATATGTACGTGCCTTTTCTAAAATTGTTACTCTGTGCAAGCAGCACAGATCTACTTTATCTTAGCTCATCGTTGACGGTCGTTAACTGATGAGGACATGACACTCATGCATATAACCATGTTTGGCACATGGTATGGAGGAGTAGGAGGCCAGCAAGGGTGTCCAAGTCAAGAAGGAGGTCCGAGGTTAATTCGGTTCGAGTCCCCGAGGTGGAGGCCCAAAGCAACTCAAGTTCGAGTCTGCCTTGGCCTCCCGGACCAGTCTGCCTTAAACTGGTCACCCTAGAACGCATCCGGACTCCGTTTTCAACGATCCACATATGGTTGGAAAGCTAATTTTATAAGGAAGCCAATCAAAGTGGTCTCACATCAAAAGACCTTTGGAATCAACGGGAATCATCAAAACAAGTCAGCGTCCAGAATCTGCCTAGGGTGCTACGACACCGTCTTTTGGTCCGTTGGATCGTGTATCGTGTTTGGACCCATTAGGGGGCGCGTTTAGGGGGGTGACGCCCAAGACTCTATAAATAGTAGTCGTCGCTCTCCTTAGGGTTTGGGTTTTGTTTAGTTCTTAATTTTCTCGTGAAACAGACATCGTTTTGCTGCAACTATGCCGCCAAGGCTGCTTGCTGTGAACCAGGGCCCTAGTTCTTGATCTTGTTCGCCTTGTGGCGATTAGTCCTTTCGAATAAAGACTTTAACTCCTTCTTGTTATCATAAGCCTCATATTTATTTGCAATTTCAGATTGTGTGCATCCCGTTCTTGCTTGTGTTCTCGATTCGCTTGCAGGAAAGCCTTCTCGGCAAGGTCAATTGCGTTCGCGTGGTTGATAACCAACGGAGCAGTGGTGTAACAGTTGTGGGGGTCCGAATCAGTCTTGGTTCGAAGCCTAGATCGTAAACGTCGAGTCTCCACCAATCGACACTATCATACTTTTTGAAAGATCGGGCCTAGTCTACATCAAGTGATATCAGAGACCTTGTTGCCCGTTAGATATAAATTTGTTTTTCCCTTTAGATTGTTACTATTTTTACATTACCTATAGTCCTACAAAAAGGCAAAAAAGATACACCGTCATATATTCCCTATCCTATAACCTCGTTGCGCCAGTGCAATTTCGTCTCTGTGTCGCGTGGTTGAGTTTGTGCCTTAGGTCAAGCTCTGGTTGCTGGTTTTAGATCGATTTTGAGTCCAGTTTGTGTTTTTCCCTTTGTTTTTCATCATAATCCGTGAACACCTTCAAGTCTTGCTGTGTTTTCCTTTATATCCATCAAATCCTAGTCCACGCCATCTAATTTGTTATACTTGTCTTCTCTGTTTCCATCAAATCTTTGCTGCCGTGACTAATTTTGCGCGCATTGTTTCCGTTTTGTCCTCTAATTTGGAGTCAGTTCGTAAAACTGGTCTAGTTTTCGCATACGAACTCAGATTTCGATGTTCCATATATCAAAATCGATCAGAAATTTTTTTTGGATCCGTCCATCCCCACCTTATTGGGGTCGGAGATTTTTATTTTGGTCAAAAACTGGTCACAAGATCATCTTTTAGTGGTCACAAGTTTTTTGTCAATTTTGAGCACATCTTCTGAAATTTCCACAGGCCACGCCTTTCACTTGTATAAGCTTATATTTTTTGTGGTTACTTCTTTTGTGCTCCTAAGTGAAGAAAAAATATCAAAAAAATAAAAAGAAAAAGTCAAAGAATCCCAAAAAAACAACGACAACCTAAAAATAAAGAAAAAAAGAGAGGAGCAAAAGTGGAACAATATCTAGAGGAGCACATAGAGAGCGCCATTTGAGCTGTGTTTGCGTGTGCTGATTTCTACCTTGTTGCTAATCATATTCCTACTGTTCACATCACTTGATACATCTGGTACTTGGAATGTGAGTAGGACAGCAACTAAGACAAGTACTTAGGATACTTATTCAGCTTTGCTAATCAGTTGCGAATTTTGCTATTCCTTGCTACTATATTGTGCCTGTCCAAGCTCCAATTTCTTCTAACCAAGTACAAGGTTTGCTTTGCAACTGTTACACTCAAGCAACTACGGTATCACAGTCAC
Organism: Miscanthus floridulus; assembly: GCF_019320115.1. Lineage (NCBI taxonomy): Eukaryota > Viridiplantae > Streptophyta > Magnoliopsida > Poales > Poaceae > Miscanthus > Miscanthus floridulus. The sequence goes on from NC_089583.1 coordinate 81,734,076, forward strand.
CGACCGATTGCACCGCCTGTTGCTTTGGTAAGAACACTTGTAAGACCGTGGTAAGACACTTGAGAGTTGAGTGTCTTGTTTTTCCTTACCCACAACCTAAGTAGTTGATAGGAATAATACTATTTGTGTTGTCTTTTGCTGTCTTCTAACAATGACAGGTTGTTCGTATCCACCGACTTATGATGGTATAGGTGTTGATGAGTATATGGAGTGGGAAATTACCATCGATAACATTTTTGCTACTCGCTTTATGTGTTCAAGGAGGAAGGATAAAAAATGCAGCTAGTGTTTTACGACATTCTGCTTTATCTTGGTGGGAGTCTTTAGATCCTTCTGATAAACCTCAAACTTGGAATGATATGAAACTTCTTATGCGAAGAAACCTTTGTTAATCCACCTCCTGTTTTGACTCCATATGATGAGGTGCACCATTTAGAGGAAGAGTCTGTTGTTATTCCTTTTGCTATGACTAACCTTCTGCAGGATAATATACATAAGCGAGAGGATGACATGGAAGAAAATGAGGAGCTCACAACCTCATATGCAAATTTAGAACCATCACTTCACAATGCACCTATTACTCCTGCTGAAAACACATGGTGCTACACTCATGGAAGGTGAAAATTGTCTTAATGTATTAATTTTTTCCACAAACCATGCTATCATAGAGCAATTGTTAGTGGAACCCTCTCTTGATTTATCTTTGTCCCATGATAATTTGCTTGATGTTCCTTGTGATATAGATGCATTGGTTGATGATGCTTTAGTTTTACATGTTTTGGAACCAGTCACTTGTGCTAAAAATAAACATGTTATTCATATTGCTACTAAAACTGATGAGCTCAAACTGGTGTCTTCTTTACATACTTTGGGTTATATTGAATTTGATGTTTTGTGTAACCTAGATTGTTTGGAGGAGAGCCTTTTAAATATGCCGATTTGCCTTGGTTTTCTAAACACACATATCATGTTATTGGCAAATATAACAACAAGGGACAATATATGATACATCGAGTATACATTCGTAGTAATATGAATTTTCCTTTTGTTGTACAAGATTATGATCATTTAGAGGGCAGCCATAATAATACAAATATTTTCTCATGTTCCTCAAAGAAACAAGTTCACTTCTAAGAAGGAGAGCATTGTTGGTTGCTAGCTATGTCTGCTAGACCATCTATTTCTGCATTGTCTTTGGTTAGTTTTAATCTTTGGTAGGATAGTGTTGACATACATCATGTGCATTTGGATCATGGAGTCTACATGCTTGCTGAAATTTTTATACGAGATGACATGCTACAAACTTGGAAATATGGTCACGTTCCTTCTCACAATTATTTCAGTTCCCTTTGTTTTTGTAACTCCGTTCTCCTTTATGTTGTGCAGAATCAGTTTCAAGCACAATCGACGCCGAGGACGGCTTTTTGTCAAGAAGGAGAGGATGATGAGGACATGACACCAATGCATATGACCATGTTTGGCACATGGTATGGAGGGGTAGGAGGCCAGCAAGGGTGTTAAGTCAAGAAGGAGGTCTGAGGCTAATTCGGTTCGAGTCCCCGAGGTGGAGGCCCAAAGCAACTCAAGTTCGAGTCTGCCTCGGACTCTAGGACCTAGTTTGCCTTAAACTGGTCACCTAGGACGCATCCAGACTCCGTTTTCGACGAATCCACATATGGTTGGAAAGATAATTTGATAAGGAAGCCAATCCAAGTGGTCTCACATCAAAAGATCTTTGGAATCAATGGGAATCGTCGAAACAAGTTAGCATCTAGAATCTACCAGGGTGCTACGACACCGTCTTTTGGTTCGTTGGACCTGTGTATCGTGTTTGGGCCCATTAGGGGGTGCGTCCAGGGGGTGATGCCTAAGACTCTATAAATAGCAGCCATCGCTCTCCTTAGGGTTTGAGTTTTGTTTAGTTCTTGATTTCCTCGTGAAACAGACATCATTTTGCTGCAACTATGCCGCCAAGGCTGCTTGCTGTGAACCAGAGCCCTAGTTCTTGATCTTGTTCACCTATGGCGATTAGTCCTTTCGAATAAAGACTTGAACTCCTTGTTATCATAAGCCTCATATTTATTTGCAATTTCAGATTGTGTTCATCCCGTTCTTGCTTGTGTTCACGATTCGCTTGTAGGAAAGCCTTCTCGGCGAGGTCAATCATGTTCGCGTGGTTGATAACCAATAGAGCAGTGGTGTAACGGTTGTGAGGGTCCAAATTAGTCTTGGTTCAAAGCCTAGATCATGAACGTCGAGTCTCCACCAATCGACGCTATTATACCTTTCGGAAGATCAGGCCTAGTCTACATCATTAACATCCATCATAAACCATCAATATAACCTGCATATATACTTAATTCCATCATCAAACATAGGTCTAGGGGTTTAAACTAATAAATTTCACAAGTTTTGGTGAATCTGTATTTTTAGTAGGGTTTATCCAATAAACCGGCAAGGAGGACCCAATCGTCAGATCAAATCACGTTTATCCAGTGACAAAACCAACTTAGAAAGACTCTAGAAACATCCAAAAAACAATTGACCAAAGATTGGGCCAAATGGTGCTGGTAGTGGGTCGGCTAGCCCAACCTTTAGGCCGACCAGCCAATGGGTCCCACCTGTCAGCCTCTGCTTCGACGTCGGTTCTCCACCGCCACTAAGGATCAATCTTATACCGTTGCTTTAAGTCAGTTTGACCCGAGGGTCTAGAATTGATGCTATCCCCTATATATAGCAGCCCCTCCCCCGCTCCCTGGAGCCATCTTGAAAACCCTAATTCATATATCTTATTCAGATCAACACACACTAGGAGGATTAAGTCTAGAACTCTCCTAATGTAGTAGATTAGTAGCATAGCTCAGGAGTGACGGTCGAGTTGGGCTCATGCTCAAGTTCCGGATCTAGTCTTAGAGGCTCGGCAAAGCCTTGTAAGTTCCAGATCTAGTCTTGGAGGCTCGATAAAGCCTTGTATCTTCATTTCTACATCTTGTAAGACTTATTATCAATTCATCATATTCCTATCTACATGGCTATGCTTACTTTTAATATGTATCTTTCTTAGTTGAGGTTATCTTTACTTTTGTGTGTGGTTCATAGAGCGCTTAGCCTGCTAGTTTATCGATTGGGCTAAGTAGCCGAGCCTCGTGTAAACATGATGTTTATACGATGCTCTACCTATGAGTACACCCTATTCCCTAGCCGTATGGTAGCAGCGGTAGGTGACTAGCCTTGTCTATCCTTTGTAGTCCACCCCATGTGAGCAGGTTCTTAAATTATAGGACCATAGTCACGTTAGTAGAGTTATCCTTTTGTGGTGCTATACCGTCTAGCGGCGTCCCAAACTATGCAAGAGTAGAGTAAGTCTTGGCTATAGTTAGGTGTTAGGGACTAATACTAGGGTACCCAAAGAGGAGGAGCTAATGGTCATCAACATTGATTCAACCGAGCAGTCAAGAGCACGCCTATAGCTCCAACCGACCCCTAGGTGTGCGGGCTCTACCTCGCCCACCCCCAGGTGCATGGGCTCCGCCTCGTCCAACCTCTAGGAGTGGGCTCCGCCTCGCCCAACCTCGAGGTCAGTGATCTCCGCCTTGCCTGACCCTAGGTGCACGGGCTCCGCCTCGCCTGACCTCGAGGCCACGATCTTTGCCTCGCCCGACCTCTAGGGGCGGGCTCTACCTCACCTGACCTCGAGGCTGAGGGCTCCATCTCGCCTGACCCCTTGGGTGTGGGGAGCCATACCGCTGCCAACCACTCTAGGTCCAAGCATATAGGCCTGGGTCAAAACTCTGACACCAAGGAAGAGACCAGCACGCCTCGATGTAACCCGCGGCCATGACAGGCCATACCTGAGGATTCACATCAAGAACAGCATCGGGCATACTGGTGCTATTCTATCTAACACTTGTGCGGACACTAACAAGGCGTATCCATTCACCACGACGTCCGCTAGGATGGAGTGGAGCACCATGGCCAGTAGATGATGCCTATGCATGGCACCAGTGATGGATAGGGCTACGACGTGGAGCCATCCCTATTGACATCTATAGGGTCGGTGGGACCTGCATGAAGGAGAAGAAGGACCCTATGATCCTGAAGGCCTTCTTCTCCCTCTCTGGTTCTTCTCTTTTCCTCCGTTGTAACCCACGCTTTTCCTTGGCCTACAAAAGGGAAAGCAGGGTGCCCCATGAAGGAGATCGATCAATCGACCCATCAAGACCCGATCGGATCTAGATCCACACAAGAGCACAACACGAGCACACGGCTAGGGCAGCAACCGAGCTCTCAGCACCCGCTCACTCCTTCCATCAGAGACTTAGGATCCTTTCTCTCTCTTGCCCATTTGTAACCCCTACTACAAACTTTTAGTGCCAGTAACATGAGCAGCAGTGACGAACAGGATATAGGGACTTTATGCCCGAACCAGTATAAATCTCGTGTCCTCTAAGCACACCATCCGAGCCAGACGCACAATAATACAAATTTACTCATCGGTGGTAACTCAAAACACCAACATCAGGTATATATATACTTTGATCATGTAATAAGAATATCATAGGAATCTACCTCACCCATTGTTCTCCTGTGTTGAAGGAGTTGATGTAGACCCTTATGCTTGGCGATAGTAACACCCTCGGTGTTACACCGTAAATCATTTACTAAAACATGTCATGAGCATTATGTTTATGTGTTAATGCAAGTGATAAAGGGTGTAGATCAATTTCTGTAACCCTGAAATGATCAACTAAAATGCGGAGTGAAAGTTGATTCGATAGTCATGTTATATCACTTAGGGTTTAAAACTAATTTTTATTAAGCAAAAATGCTATAGAACATGTGTGTGATACTTAAATAAAGTTTGAAGCACAAACTTTGTAGATGACAGTGAAATACTTGCAGTCGAAAAATGATATTACTAGCTAATATTTCCACTAGCTTAGAAATCGCAAATGGAAATCAAATTCAGCTCAAAAACTTAGAAATTTTCAAGTCTGCCGACTGCTAGACATTGCTTGTTTAGCAATTTTTTGTGAGAGATTGGGTTAAGGAGTAGGGTAGTATTATGGCTTGTTTTAGTAGCCTAATATACCCTCTAAGGTATAGCAAAAGTGGTTTGGTGATTGGATCAACGGTTTAGACGTCTCGAACGCTTTAAAATTCATGCATAACATGAACTCGGGCTGTCTTCTTATGTTGGGCGTAGTCACCAGGCTATCCTGCCCCGACGTCGTGGCGTCGGTGCACTGGGCGCGCGTGCACGTGGCCATGCTGACCGGTTGCTGCTGCCGTAGCCTGGACAGGGTGGGCACGGCGCTAGCCGCCAACTGCGAGCCGCCGCGCTCGTGGCTCACCTACGCTTGGCCATCCTGCCACCGTGCCGTGTTGTTGCCGCTACCATTGCACCACCTAGGCTTGGCCGAGGCCAGCTGCAGCGAGCCGCTGGCCCTGCACCCTGCTACTCTGCCTTGCACTACCGTTTGGGTGCCGCCGCGGCCACGCTACGCTACCATCATGTTCGCACTATCCGCACTACTCACGTCGCGACGCTACCACTACCGTCGCGTTGTCATCGCGTCATCGCTGATCTGCTGCACCTCTACGCTTTTTCCAGCCTTGTGCGTGTCGCCTCTACCGTGCGCACATGGGCGAGCCACCATCGCCACACCATTTATGGCACTGCGGCGCACGGGCCACACCGGTCAGACGCACGCACGCGTTGTCCATTGCATCGGCACATGGGCCTCCCATGCTCACCGCTCGTGTCCCCACTAAGGCATGGATGAGCCGAGCCCACCTACCGCACCATCTCCCTCTTTCCCTCTTTCTCCCTCTATTTTTTGCCATCATCATGTCATGTCACGGTGAAGCCAGAGAGCGAGCACCTCTCATCAATTCCTCGTGCTTGTGTCTCCGCATTCATGCCCCCTCTCTAGCCGACCCCACCCTGCCTTGACTCGCATCACGCCGAGCTCCATTTTTGGAGCTTTGTCCACCGCCATGCCATTAAGGCTCGTCACCACTCGTGTCGTGGCCAGTCTCCACCACTTCATCCCACGCCAATTCCTCTGCACCACTAGCTAGCCTTGGCTCCCTCTTTATCATGCACACGCTAGTCACAGCTCTAGTGCCGCCTCCTCACCGCTGATGCGGCCATGCCTTTGTTGTTCAGTAGTTCACCTCGCAGCGCGCACGTGGCCAACCTCGTTCAGGGTCATCTCCGGCCAAGCTGGCTTCTTGGTAAGGTCACTGGTGAGTGGTCATTGCTCACCCGCTACCCCTACCGCCTTGTTGTTGCTATAGCTCACCTAAACATCATCGCCATTGCCACAGGGTGCCCACCGCTGTCGAGAGGTCCCTCTACGACATCCCGGCTCATGCAACTGTTGCCCATCATCTCGCTTCGAACCCTAGGTGAGCGTTGGCCTCATAGACGGGTGAGCGTGGGTCCCGTGTGACCAAGGACCTTGATGTTGTAAAGAGGAGAAAGATCTAAGGGTTCCGTTGCAAAGTCATTGTCTATAGAAATAGTAACATAGGCCGTGTGTTGTTTTGCTCATAGTCTAGGGCACTTTTTGCAAGAGTGCCAGTGCGTGCAGGCTTCCTCACCATGGGCCACCTCAGCGCATGGGCCGCGCGCTCACCTGTGGGCTGCAGTGTGCTCCGTGCGTGTTGTGTAACACCCTCGATTTTACACTATAAAATCTTTTGCTAAAACATGTCATGAGCATCATGGTTATGTGTCAATGTATGTAATATAGTGTGTGAATCAATGTACTGCAACTTAAAATGACCAACGGAAATGCCTAACAAAAGGTCGTTCAGTGACGTATAAAATTATCAACTACGGATGTTCATGAATTTTTATTGAACAAAAACACTATAGAACATACATTTTAAACTTAAAAAAGTTAGAAGTACAAACTTTGTAGTTGGAAATGAAATACCTATGGTCGAGAAATGAATTCACTAGCTAGCATACCTAATAGCTTAGAAATCGAATTTGACGCGAATCCGATCGAGACTTAGTCGATTTCGTAAGTCTGAAAAGTGGTTTGACAAAGCTAGGTTTGGTGATTTTTGTAGAAGAATCGGGTTAAGTAGTGGGGTGGTTTCATGGCTTGTTTTAGTAGCTTAATATGCCATCTTAAGAATTGTATAGGTGGCTTGGCGATTAGATCAACGTTTTAGGGGTTTTCGAATGCTTTAAAAATCGTGCACATAACGTTCTCGGTCGGTTTTCTCATGGGGACGCGGTCACCGTGCTCCTGTGCCATCATGCAACACGTGCTAGGCTAGTCACAATGGCCAGCTACTAGGGCGTGCAGCTGCTCCTCCACACTACTACGAGGTCCGCTGCCACTGTTGCCGGTGCCTTAGGACCGCCCACATTGCTTTGTTGTCGGCTCTGCTAAGCCAGACATCATCGCCGTTTCGCTCGGGTGCAGTGGCATCGCCACTGCTGCACCCAGCATGTGTTGCATGAGCAGAGCACGCACACTCCCGCACCGTGCACCGCCATGCTTGGTGGGCCCAATGCCTTGGTCACCTACCCTCGTGTCTGCTTGCGTCTCTGCGTCGTTGTCGGTGAATTCATGCATGTGGCCTTACCGAGGCCACCCGCTTGTCGTTCACCATTAATAGCGCCACAACTGTGTTGCTGTGCTGCCACCACACACGGGTTTGCCCCCCCCCTCCTAGCTATGTTGGCACATAGTGCTTGTGCATGTGCATCAGCCATGTCCTGCCAGAGCTTGGACAAGCAGCCGACCCCATTCCTTTCCCTCCCTCCTCTGCTACCGGTCCTAGCCAGGCCACACCACCAATTCGGCATGGATAGGTCATGTCCAGTCAATGTAGTGTGCTCCTAGCTCTGTCTTCTAGCCTGCTAGACAACCGACCCTGCACCGTGTCTCATTGTGCCTTGGCAAGCTCCAATTTGGAGCTGACGTCCACCGTCGTGCCATTAAAGGCTCAGACGCTGCTGCCATGGGCCTTACCCGCTTGGTCCTCCTAAGCCCAATTGGTTGCACCCCTAGCCTCACCTCACAGTCCTTCACCCCATGCACACCGCAATTGGCACTACTACTGCCTACCCATCGCCGCCGACATGGTCGCACCACCGTGGCCATCGCTGTGCTTGCCGTGTGCGTGTGGCTGGACGCACCCGGTCCATCCCTAGTCAAGCCACCACATTGGGTAGGTTCTAGGTGAGTTGCTGATGCCCATCCTCTAGTCCTTTCATCTCGATTGTGCCTAGGCTCATGGGAAAATGGCCACCGCCACCGCAGGGTGGTCACCGCAGTGGAGGGAGCTCTGGACCACATCTCCGTTCACCGCTTCACCGCCCACCGCTTTGCGTTTACATCTAGGTGAGAATCGGCTCGCTATCAGGGGTGGGGAGGGGCTAGGTTGGCCGGTGTGACCGCCCAGTGCCGGCGCCGCCGCGCCGGTGCTCGCGCCGGTGCCTGAGGACCTAGCTGTGGTAAAGATAGGATGTGTCGTGGGCTAGTTTGCTTAAACGTTGACTGTAAGAATAGTGCTGCGAACCTTGGAGGGAATCACAGATAGCTCAAGGTCATTTTCTCAAAAATACCGACATGTGCCGACCTCCCCGTCATGGGCCATCATTGCACGGTTGGGCCACGCCCGTGTGGGCCATGTCAGTGGGTCGCGCGTGCACGTGCGCTATGCGGGAGTGGGTCGCGCCGCTCGCTCGTGGGCCACGTGAGTAAGATTTCATTTTCCATTTTATAAAGGATAGAATTAGCTTTATAATTTACATTATAAGTTGAACTTTGGAAATTAATATCAATTCACATAAGTAGCCAAAAATTGTGAAATAAATTCTGTTGAGTTCCTAAAAATGTGGTCTACCTGATATTATGATTAGTTTATGTATGTCTATGTTGATGCTAAGGTCTATTAAATCATTTGGAAGTGCTAATATTATTTAGATTAATAATTGTAGGAATTCTTTTGGAAAATTGGTAATAGTTTTGGATATGAAATTTTTATAGTAGGTTCATTGTATTATTATGTGCTCACTATAATTTTTGTAGCCTTAGAATAGGTTGATAAATAGGGTAGCTAATACTCCTTGTTTTATCATATATATAGTAAATCGATATTAAGAGTAAGAATGTCTTTAGTTGCTAAGCTAATACATGAAATGTTTCATACTTGTTTAGTGGAAATGATAGACAACTTAGTTTCTTAGTTAGTAGAGCTAGTTTAGTGGTTTGATAGATGTATTCTTGTTTTAAGAGTTGTTGTTGCCGTATTATTAAGTGTTGCACCATCATTTCATGTATGTAGATAACGAGTTGGTAGAGTTTGTGCCTGCGGATGAGCAGGAGTATGAGGAGATCATTGAAGAGTATGAGGACGAGATTCTCATTTAGGAGGGAGCCCCGGAGCCATCAGTTGCTGACTTTGTTGACACCCCACCTACCAAAGGCAAGCTCCGGTGCATAACCCTTATTTTGAATTATATTTGAATATATACATGTGATGTGCATTTACGTTATAGGAATTTTATAGAAACTACATGCATAGATATACCTACCTATGAGTCCTACTAGCATAGACCGAGTAGTTGCTATGCTCAGGATTTTGGTAGCGTGAGTAACCTGTCGTTGCTCACAATAGGTGATTATTATTATCACTCATGATAAAAATGGTAAAAGGAAAATGGAGACCGGGCAGGGATATGGTTTGGGTATTGGTGGGTGTAAGGGGTTGTGTCCTGTGGCCAACGGGGCATAGCTTAGTTAAACAGTTTCCCTGTCTGAGTCGGTTAAGGATCGGCCGTTGCAATGGACTCTACGCAAGTCACAGACTTATTATCCTGAGCACATACTTGTGTATGGGTGCATGAAAGGATTATTGCTCTCTTGTCATGGGTTCTGGCTCTTTCTGGACCAACTAATTGGAGGCTGGGATGGTAGAGGTCTAAGACCTACACTGAGTCCGGGATTCAGGAGCAGGGGCTTGGAGTCCAAGTTTGGACGGGGACCTAGACCCCATGCTAGGAGGGTGGTGGGTTGGTCCTTCATGTGCCTGGGGTACAAGCGGGTCATGTGTTTCGGGGTACCTAGCTGGGCACATTGATTCGCTAATCACCAGATGATTCGGTAGGGCTTGTCTACACTCTAGCACCGTAGTAAGAACTGAAAGAGGAAAGGTGGTGAAATGAAACTGTTTGCTCAACTCTTGCTTGAAAGTAGAACAAGTGCTTACATAGAATGGTTAGATAATGAACTAATCATGAAAGCTAATAATTAACATACATAAGGATTCACTATTAGTATTGCTTACTGCAAAAAGAAACCCAGCAAACCATAAAGCTTATCATATCCCTTGGAGTCGGGAAATTATTCTCACTAGTTGGATAAGTCTTGCGAGTACATTGTGTACTCAGGGTTTATTTACCCCTGTTGCAGGTACTGCTTGAGGAGTAGCCATTGTGTGAAGGATTCTTCTGATGGGCACAGACGGATCCTTATATATTATCGATAAATGTTTCTTTTCATTCCGTTGTTAAATTTTCGCACTCTGAATTTGGTACTATAATAATATATTTCTAAGAACTATGGATGTATGAAATGGACTAAGTAATATAAACTCATTCTCATTATTGGATCCTGAGGGAAAAATGTGGAGCATTCAGGATCTCCCTTGGGGTGTGCTCGATGGAATCCGCCCAGTCGCTTGCTCTTGAGGTGCTTAGTGTCTAGTGGAAGACAAGTGCCTCCGTAAGTGAGTTATTTTGGGCAGTTCTACCACAGTTGGTACCAGAGCCAATAATGAGTCTACGGGTTTCATCACTCTTTTCCAAAGCTTAAAATTTGACCAACAAAAGTTTTACAAAAAGTAGGATGCAATAAAATTATGTAAATAAGTATAAGCCCTAGCAATATGGTCTATCTAGGATAGCGGCACTGGTTTTACCTAATTAGTTTTTTGTAGGTACACTAACTTACGCTGCGTAAGAATCATTTAGCAAGCGGAAAGTGAGTGTGCGATGTGCTGAAAATTTTGCGAATGACGCTATATTCTGGCTTGAGTGAACGTATAGGCCGATGCATGCATCATAAAAGAGAATTTTGCTTAAACTAAACTCCCCCTACATGTATAATTGGATTAGTGAATTGATAGGATGAACTAAAAGAATGCTTTAATAAATATCTTATCATTTCTCTAGTCTCTTGTTTCTGATATGGAGAGTTGTTCTAAATGGTTGGTTCCTATCTGTTATAGATGAACCTGAGATCTGGTCGTAGGAGCACCAGTGTTGAAGCAGGCCATGGTCTTCACAAAGGCCAAGGTGAAAGTGATCGGGGTGATGGGAACGACAACGGGGAGAGCCATGAGGCTCCACTTTTGTCTCCTCTTCCTCTGCCACCACCGCCTCCGATGACTCATGTGGAGATGTTGGTTGCTCGTCGTGAGTCAGCCCATGCCATAGAGCTATTGGCACAGGCTATCGGTGGCTTCGCCTGTGGAGGCCATGGGGGAAATGGTGGGAACGGGGGTGGTGCCTGTGGTTTTGAGGGACCCTGCTCTTATTAGGATTTATTAAAGATGCACCCACCCATGTTCACGCCAATGGCTGAGCCTCTAGATGCGTAGCATTGGCTTTGCATTCTAGAGCAAAAGTTTCTGCTACTCACCGTAACTGAGGAGTAGAAAGTGCGCTTTGCAGCGCAACAGTTGTTGGGATCTGCTAGTGCATGGTGGGACACATTTAATGCCATGCAGCTGGTAGATCACCAGGTGACCTGGCAAGAGTTCACTGCAGCCTTCATAGAGTACTATATTCTTGCTGGTGTTCTAAACAGGAAGTTGATAGAATTTCTGGACCTGAGGCAAGGAAGCATGTCTATGATGGACTAGTCAACAAGTTCAACCACTTGTCACAGTATGCTAGGACCCACGTTGATGCGGATGAGAAGAAGAGGGATCGTTTCTATCGCGGCCTCTCTTGCAGCCTACAAAAGGAGTTATATACAGGAAACTACTAGACCTTTGGGGTGATGATGAACACTACTATTGCCATGGAGGGATTGCAGCATGACTCTCAGGCAGAATGGAAGTGCAAGCGGGTGGCTATTGGGTCTTCTAGTCACCCCTAGGCGTAGAAGGTATAGGTTGTCAGGTGGGTGCCCTATCAGTCCTCGGGTGAGCATTCATTTCGACAGCCTCAGCAGACATATCAAGCACCTTCCACCTAGTACCGTGCACCCACTCAGCAGGTGCAACATCAGTAGCCCTAGGGACAGCAGGTCCCACCTCATCAAGGACAAGGGAACAAGCCTAGTGCTTGTTTCAAGTGTGGTAAGGAAGGCCACTATGCCCGGGAGTGTCCATAAAACTAGCCTACCTAGTCTGCTCAGCCCTCAGCTATCTTCCGCCTAATCAAGCGGACAGTTATAAAGAAGAAAGTGCCAGTGAGCCAATCTGGATAGGTTAATTTGACGAAGACTGAGGAAATATTGCAAAATGAACCGGTGATGGCTGGTATGTTCACCATTGATTCCCATCCAGCTTATGTGTTGTTTGATTATGGTGCATCACATTCATTCATGAGTATGGGATTTGCACACCGGCATAATATACCTCTTATGGCTATACCTTTTGCCTATAGAATCAGAACTCCGGGTGCGCAGTTGTGCGTTAATACTCATACGAACATAGTGGGCTTAGTGTTAGCCACTCACACTTATCGTCTCTAGTTCATGGTGCTACCTGGACAAGGCATTGATGCAATTTAAGGAATGAACTGGTTGTGGGTATATGGGGTAGTCTTGGATCAGAAGCAGAGAGTTGTTGAGTTATGGCTTCCTTCTTCTGAGGATAGGATGTCTCTTCTTATGCCCTCAGATCCAGCCTTACCTATTGTTGCTCATGCTGAAGCTTCTCCTGATCTTGCCTCTATTCCTGTGGTTTGTGAGTTTTTGGATGTCTTTCTTGAAGATCTACCTGGGTTGCCACTGGATAGAGATGTGGAGTTCTCCATTGAGTTAGAGCCTAACATTGCTCCTATCTCCCGATGCCTGTACTGCATGGCCCCGAAGGAATTGGCTAAAATAAAGAAACAGTTAGAAGAGTTGTTGGAAAAGGGATTCATCCGTCCTAGCTCTTCACCATGGGGTTGTCCATCCATTTTTGTGAAGAAGAAGGATGACACTCTGTGGATGTGTGTGGATTACCGCCCTCTCAATGAGATAACCATTAAGAACAAGTATCCTTTACCTCGTATTGATACTTTGTTCGATAAACTAGCTGGTGCCAAGGTGTTTTCCAAGATTGACCTCCGTTTAGGCTATCATCAAATCAAGATTAGACCACAAGATATACCAAAGACAGCCTTTTTACTAGGTATGGGTTGTATGAATACCTAGTTATGTCTTTTGGTCTCACCAATGCTCCTGCATTCTTTATGTATCTCATGAATTTAGTATTTATGCTGTAGTTGGACAAGTTTGTGGTGGTATTCATTGATGATATCTTGATATATTCCTGAGAACAAGGAAGAGCATGCCCAACATCTTTGGATAGTATTGACTTGATTAAGAGAACACAAGCTGTATGCCAAACTCAGCAAGTGTGAGTTTTGGTTAGATTGAGTATAGTTTTTGGGACATATTCTGACCCCTGATGGCATCTCTGTAGATCCAAGCAAGGTGCAAGATGTGCTAAATTAGAAGTCTCCCAAGTCAGTGCATCAGATTCATCAGTTCCTTGGTCTTGCTGGATATTATCGGCGTTTCATTCCTGACTTCTCTAAGATAGCTCGGCCGATGACCAAGCTGCTCTAGAAAGATGCCTAGTTTGTTTGGAGCCCAGCTTGTGAATAAGCCTTCCAAGCTTTGAAGAAATTTCTTACCACTGCTCCTATCCTGGCCCAACTAGATATTGATAGACCATTTGATGTATATTGTGATGCCTCAAAGATAGGGTTGGGATGTGTGCTTATGCAGGATGGGTGGGTGATAGCTTATGCTTCACGCCAGCTGAAAAAACACGAGGTGAATTATCCCACCCATGATTTAGAGCTGGCTGCCGTGGTGCATGCTCTAAAAATTTGGAGGCATTATTTGTTGGGGAACAAAGTACACATTTTTACGGATCACAAGAGCCTCTATTTTCACTCAGTCTGAGTTGAATATGAGACAAGGGAGATGGTTGGAATTAGTCAAGGATTATAACTTAGAGATACGTTACCACCCTAGAAAAGCTAATGTGGTAGCTGATGCTTTGAGCCAAAAGTCTTATTAGGCTAAAGAAACACCTTTGTCTCTCAACCATGCTCAGGTGCTAGCTCACATTGCCTTAGTCTCAGATTTACTTGAGCAGCTTATTATGGAGCAAAGGCAAGATACTTCAGAAATTCCTCACATCAAGAAACTAATTGCCAAAGGGCGTAGTCCTCAGTTTAGTATTGATGAGCAAGGGGTAGTAAAGTACAAGAACAGATTGGTGGTTGCTTCAAATGAGGAGCTTAGAAGGAAGATTTTGAATGAAGCTCATCATTCCAAGTTATCTATTCAACTTGGCAGTAACAAGATGTACCATGATTTGCGTCACTTGTATTGGTAGTCCAATATGAAGTAGGATATCACCAAGTATGTCGTGGAGTGCGACACTTGTGGGAGAGTTAAGGCAGACCACATGCGTACCCCGGGATATTTGTAGCCCTTGCCCATTCCTGTTTGGAAATGGGAAGATATTTCCATAGATTTCATTGTAGGTTTACCCCGCACATCCAAGGGCTATAACTCTATTTGGGTCATTATGGATTGCCTTACCAAGTTAGCTCATTTTCTCCCAGTGGATTCTAGATATCCAGCTAGAAGGTATGCCAAGCTGTATTTTGATCGGATTGTGACCCTGCATGGAGTTCCTCTCACTATCGTCTCTGATATAGGGTCTGTCTTTGTCTCCCATTTTTGGGAGCAGCTCCAGGAGTGTCTTGGTACTAGCCTCCTCCACAGTTCAGCCTATCATCTATAGACTGATGGCCAAACAGAAAGGGTCAACAAGGTACTTGAAGATATGTTGAGAGCTTGTGCCATTTTTTTCCTGAGAAATGGGATGAATGCTTGAACTTAGCTAAGTTTTCTTACAATAATAGCTATCAAGAAAGCATTCATATGGCACCCTTTGAAGCTCTATATGGGAAGAAATATAGGACACCACTTAACTAGGTTGAAGTGGGAGACCATGGATATTTTGGGCCTAATTTCATCAAAGAAGCTCGAGAGAAAGTCAGTATTATTCAGAGTCATTTGAAGGCAGCTTAGAGCCAACAAAAAGCTTATGCGGACAAGCGAAGAAGACCTTTGTAGTTTGTAGTTGGGGATTATGTGTACCTCAAGGTGTCTCCTATGAGAGGGGTGCGTCGGTTTAGTGTTCAGGGCAAGTTAGCCCCTCGATATGTGGGTCCTTACAAGGTTGTGAGGCAGTGTGGCCCTATTGCTTATCGTCTCCAACTTCCAGATATTTTATCGGTGGTGCATGATGTGTTCCACGTATCTCAGTTGAAGAAGTGTTTATGGGTCCCTGATGAAGCTGTGGAAATTAAAGGACTTCCCCTCTAGCCTGACTTGATGTATATTGAACATCCTGTCAAGATCTTAGATGAGAAAGAAAGAGTGACTCGGAACAATGCAGTAAAGTTCTACAAATTTTAGTGGCAAAACCACTCGGAGGATGAAGCAACGTGGGAGCAAGAAAGTTACATCTTGAAGCATTATCTCCACCTTCTTTCTGGTCACAGAGGTAGTCGCTTGCATTGAAATGTATTTCTTATCTTTTTCCCACACTAGGCACATGAAATCTTGGGACGAGATTTTGTTTTAGGGGGGTAGATTTGTAACACCCTCGGTGTTACACTATAAAACCTTTTGCTAAAACATGTCATGAGCATCATGGTTATGAGTCAATATATGTAATATAGTGTGTGAATCAATGTACATAACTTAAAATGACCAACGGAAATGCCTAACGAAAGGATCGTTCGTGACGTATAAAATTATCAAGTATGGATGTTCGCAAATTTTTATTGAACGAAAACACTATAGAACGTATATACAGAACTTTAATAAAGTTAGAAGTACAAACTTTGTAGAATGCAATGAAATACCTACGGTCAAGAAATGAATTCACTAGCTAGCATACCGAATAGCTTGCTAATCGAATTTGACGCGAATCCGATTGAGACTTAGTCGATTTCGTAAGTTTGAAAAGTGGTTTGACAAAGCTAGGTTTGGCAATTTTTGTAGAAGAATTGGGTTAAGTAGTGGGGTGGTTTCATGGCTTATTTTAGTAGCTTAATATGCCCTCTTAAGAATTGTATAGGTGGCTTGGCGATTAGATCAACGTTTTAGGGTTTTTTATCGCTTTAAAAATCGTGCGCATAACGTTCCTGGTCGGTTTTATCGCATGGACGCGGTCACTGTGCTCCTGTGCCGTCGTTGGCGCACCGGCCGCATGCATGTGCGTGTTTGGCCACGCCCAGCTGGTCATGGTGGTCGGCTGCCTGGGCGTGTATCTGTTACTCCACATTGTTGTGAGGTGCGCTACCGCTAGCATCGCTCCATTGCTGGCTCTGCTCTACCATGTGTCATCACTATTCCACTCAGGTGCAGTGGCATCGCCGCTACCGCGCCAGGCATGTGTTGCACGAGCAGAGGACACACTCTCCCACGTCGCGCACCACCGCGCTCGGTGGGCCCGATGCCCTGGTCACCTACCCTCGCCAGGTCACTGTCGCTGCCTTGCGTTGCATCCACCTGAGCCACTGCGCCACCGACGTCTCATCACCATGCTATGCCGCGCTGTCACTGCCATGCCACAGCGTTGCGTCGCATCCACCTACGTCTCTACGTCGTTGTCGGCAAATTCGTGCACGTGGCCTTGCCGAGGCCACCTGCTTGTCGTTCGCCATTAATGGCGCCACAACCGTGCTGTTGCGCTGCCACCGCCCGCACGCTGGTATGCCCCCCCCCCTCTCCTACATGCGTTGGCTCGTAGTGCTTGCGCATGTGTGTCAGCCACGTCCCGCTAGAGCTTGGACAAGCAGCCGACCCCATTCCTTTCTTTTCCCTCCCTACTCTGTTGTTGGTCCAGCTAGGCCATGCCACCAATTCAGCATGGATAGGTTGTGTCCAGTCAATTCAGTGAAATCCTAGATCCATCTTCTAGCCTGCTAGCCAACCAACCCCACACCATGTCTCATCATGCCTTGGCAAGCTCCAATTAGGAGCCGGCATCCGCCGTCGCGCCATTAAAGGCTTAGACGCCGCTGTCGTGGGCATTACCCGCCTGGTCCTCCCAAGCCCAATTGGTTGCACCCCCAGCCTTGCCTCACAGTCCTTCACCCCATGCGCACCCTAATTGGCACTACTACTGCCTACCCAGCGTCGTAGACATGGTCATGCCACCGTGGCCGTCGCTGTGCTTGCCATGTGCGCATGGCCAGACGCACCCGGTCTGTCCCTGGTCAAGCCACCACGTTGGGTAGGTTCTGGGTGAGTTGCTGATGCCCATCCTCTAGTCCTTTCATCTCGGTTGTGCCTGGGCTCACGAGAACATGGCCACCGCCACCGTAGGGGGTTCACCGCCATGGAGGAAGCTCTGGACCGCATCTCCGTTCACCGCTTCACCGCCCACCGCTTCGTGTTTACATCTAGGTGAGAATCGGCTCGCTATCGGGGGTGGGGAGGGGCTAGGTTGGCTGATATTTTGTTCGGATATCTTCTTTTTAATTTTTGCCTACAATCTCTATAAAGACCAGTAATTGAATAGTTGCCACCGTCGAAGGATTGAATTTCGTAGCAGAGTCACCATGAGTGTCATCAGAAACAAATCATTAACAAACCATGAGTGTCATTTTCTCAGGTGTCCCTTGCACTAGAGCCCCTACAAGAACACTTCGAACACTAGGCTATGACATTACTCTCATATTCTCATTACAATGAGTCAAAAAAATCAGCACTAACATGGGATACAGTGTAAAACCAATTTTGTTGTTAAGGGTTAGTAACAATGATTTGTTTTTATTTTTTTCTTAGCAAGAGCAAACAATGTTTGTGTAGCAAATGCAATGTTTGTTTTCAGGTTTGTCTCGAAATCTTTTGGCCATGTAGATTTCTTTTCCAATGAGCTTTTGTCAGAACAGCAAATTTTGTTGGATCAGTATGTCAGTTGTGTCCTGCTTGTCGCTATTCAGTGTAGAGTTTCTATTAACAGTGAGTTTTTTTTAAATGGATTAGCAAATATACTACAGGATTCTAATGCACAGATCCTTGTTTTCCTCTGGTAGGTAGGACATTTCAACTACATTCACTTGTCTACAAAGTATGGTCTTACACGTAAATTCAGTTGTATGTCAGTATCTTTCAATTTATAAAGTGTTTGAGCTGTTGGTTGAAAATTCTTTGGCATCAAAGCCAAATGTTTGGTTGACAAGATTTGATTTGCTCAGATAGATTAGTTAGCGTGTCGAGACATTGCTGGAATCTTTTTTAGATTATTATTGCTGGAACGGATGAATCAATTTTTGTCACCATCACTATTTATGTGTAAATGTTGTTTTTTAACTTTAGGCAGCGAAGGGACTGTCATTTCAACAACCTCTTAGCTTGGATTGTTCTGAAGATTAAAGAGGATGTAAGGCACTCAATTCTATACCATCTCTTTGATTGCCTCCCTAAATCCAAGTTGGTTTTAACTAATTCGGAAGCTATGAATACTGCATATTGTTTTGCCATATTTCATCTAAAAAACAAAATAATTAAAACTAACAACCAGAGAATTTCTAGTTAATTTTTTAGAGATGTTTTGGTTATAGAATGAGCAAATCCAAAAAGGTGGAATCAGGCTATCAGAGACTATCTGTTAACTAAGATGGTTTTTTTCCTTAGGTTGCCCAGAATTGTTGCAATTTTACAGGATGAATCAATGGTTGCCATTCATACAGTGATGCTTGATGCTTAGCACAACCAGCTGCCAAAGCAACAATGAAAAAAAAATAATCGAATGTAGAATAAGTTCTTGTGCTCAATAAATTTTGCTGCTTGCTGGTAGATCAGTAATGGCCACATGTGAATATGCTAGGATGGATGCTTGGTTTGGATGGCACGATGATGACTTTGCCGACATTTGCGATATTCTTGACAGTAGTTCTCCAATACTGCTTAAACTACTAATGTCCTAAAGTCAACCATCGAAATATATTGGCATTGACTCTTAAAGGTAAGTTGTGGTTCAAGTTCAGTTTTCTCCACTAATATATATCTGAAGCAACCATGCTTGGTAAATATTTTTCGGTTTTCCTCTTATCTGAATATGAACTAAACATAGCGTTTATTATACAGCTGTCTTACGGTTTGCCTTTTTATTTACATATTATATTATAATAATAATATTGCTCTGTTTCTTCTAATGCCCAGTTCTTTGTAGAATCTAATTACTTTGATCTTTGGCATCCTGAAGATAGGGAGCTGCTTGTTGATCCTAAGTTGATGTTCATTGGGAACAAACTAGGAAGGTCCACAAGGGGAAGTAACGATACTTTTGAGGCATGCATACTCGCACCTAATTTTTCACAAGTATGTGGCTACCTTATTGGACTGAATTTCAAGTATCTGCATTAGTTGTTGTTTTAGTTTATTTTCATTTGTCTTTTAGTATGTTTAAGTCATATTCAATAGTCCTGTATTCCTTGTATCTCTGAATAGGTATGGTGATCAAATTGTAGCGATAGGTTCTTAACCGTGGAAAAACTCTTGAAGAAAAAGCAACACTTGAAGCCTGTTTCAGTCGAGAAGTAAATATAATGTGTAAAATGAAACATGAGAATCTTATCAAGGTACTTCCTGGTCTGAATGACATGTTTGTGTGGCTACATAGATTGTCATTTTTTGGGACCTTCTCACAACTGTTTATGCACTCATGCAGTTCATTGGAGTTGGGAAGAGACCATTGATGGTGATTGTTATTGAGCTACTATCAGGAATGTCACTAAAAACTTATCTGAACAGCATTTGGCCTAGCCAACTAGATACACACATCACACACTGCAATTAACTGTGCAATGGAATGTTTACATGCCAATGGCATAATATATAGAAACTTGAAACCTGGTAAGGATGCTCTTCTGGCATTGTACACTATGAACCTGTGATCCTTTAGCACGGATAAGTTTTTTTTTATGTTGGCAAAATAGAAGTTACATTGCATAGCATGCTGATATTTTGTTCCCATTTTCTTCAGTATTATTGAATCCTTTTGATAGTTGGATTTGTTCCCAGTTTCAAATGCGTATTGACAGTTGAGTGGTGGAGAAAAAATAGACTCCACAAGTCGGCATATGCACACTCATGAAACTAGTAGTACGTTGTGGCAAGGGACGGTGAAATCTGATAGCTAGAGGGTACATGGTGGCTGGCATCTTTTTAATCTTTCAATAAACTACAGATTAATTTTGTCAAAAAGAAATTTAGAGGTTAGAATATATATTTTTTGGAATTGTAAATAGTAGGGATGCAATATAATCTGTTGTGCGATGTGTATGTTTTTAGTACAAAAGTTTTATTGTCTCGTATCAATGCACGAGCACGCTACCTAGTAACAAGTAAATGTTGTGGTTAAGAGGTGCCATTGTTACCTCAGTTGAGAGGCGTACGTACGTGTTGCTGCGAAGGACATTCTCAAACATGCACACGTGATGAGTAACTGATGTACATAGTATATTCAAATCCTACGTTGCAAAGGTTAGACAATCATATATTTGTATAACTGGTTAGCGTCATATAGTATATGATCAAATGTTGTGTTACGAAGACCAGATTTTAAAGGTATGGTTAGATTACTTACTTGTACTTATATCTACCGAAGGGCCAAGTGAGCCTTCGTGAAGGTGAGAGCCTCCGCCGTCTATAGATGGGCCGGGACTCATTCGTCAGGTTTGTGAAGAGACTCGCTTCGCAACAATGGTCTTCGCATGTCGCTCCAACTATGCTGGGGGCCGGGGGCGTCGCGCGCACTGTGCTTTTTGCCGATAGCTACGGGGGACCTGCGCTCATCAACCTTTAAATATCCTGAACATAGTCTGGCCCGCGGTGATGCAGGGGCTGCAGCTTTGCTGGGCTTCGTGGGCCAAGAGATAAATCCGTAGAAAATTCCCTAAGGCTCAGCGTAGAAAATTCTGAAGGCTCGGAAAAATTCCCCAAGTGAAGATAACGTAATATATTTAGATATAGCCTTCTCAGTTTTATATGTAACGATGGGGTCTCTCAAGTATGGCATGGCTTCGTGCCTCTCTTAGCACGAGAAGGTTGGCCATGTTTGCGACGAAAGCCTGCATGGTGTACTTGCACGATGCGAGGTGCATATAACATGTAGTGCAAGGCGTAATATAATAAAATAACGGCCAAAAGGTTTGACTGAGATTGAAACATTGGGCGAGCAATCAGGTTACTTATCTGAAGGGCGTGCTGCGGCCCAAGAAGCCCCTCCATCTGAAGAAGACCTTCGGAGGCACTTTCAGCGGGAGTAGCCTCAAGGCCTTCGGCGGTCGGACACCTTCGGTGGGAGCCTCGGCTTTTGGAGAAGCCGGAGACTTCGACCTTCGGAGGCTGGGACCTCTGCTAGCAGGCTGGTACGTGGTCGATCGGTTGGCCGGACCTTCGCGGGCTTCATGAACCTGGTGGCTGGATGGACCGACGATTAGGCGGAGGGCGTCGCTCGGGTGGACTGCGTCGGGTTGCGCCGGGGTTCTGGGCTTCCGGCGAAGTCCCCGCGGACGGCGTCGAAGTCACGCTTGGAGCCTTGATTGTTTTGTATTGGAAAATCTGGCCGCCACATCATGGTAGCGGCTTCGGGAGTTGGCCTTCAGTCCTTTACATATCCTGCGCTTGTTAATACAAACCTGCGTATGACAAATACAAAGCCTTGCAAGTTCTCCTGGTTAGTATGCAAAGACGCAATCACGAAGGTCCCCGCTACGTTGCTTACATGCTGCACCTGGTTTGTTTTTTATGTGGCCGAAGGCTTAGCAACTTTGTTTTTTTTAAGAGTTGGTATGGCCGAAGGCTTGGTTGAATTTTGGTAGAAAAAGTTTTTTTTTATTTTTTGCAAAAAGGTTGATACAGACAAAAGCTTGGTTAACCTTCGGTAATTTTTAGCTGTTGAGGTTTTACTAGAGTTGTCATCTCTGTCAACTAGCCATGAAGATTTAAGGAAATCTTACCTTCTCTGGAGATTTTTACCTTCTCTTGGGGCTCACACAGATTTCAGACCTTCCCTTCGACAATGAAGGATGTTGAAGCCTCCTCTCGAAAAATTTACTCATGCCGAGCATGGTGGGCACCAATGTTGGGACAAGCGTCCGTTGAGAATAGAAGGCTCCTTGGTGAATGCTAGCCGGAGAAGGTCCCTCGGTGAAGGTCAGCCGGAGAAGCTCTCTCAACGAAGGCTGGCAGGAGAAGGTCTCCCAACGAAGGTCCTAGACGAAGGTCCCAAAGAAGACCAGCGGGGGAAGGTCTCCTAGAGAAGGCCGACGGGAGAAGGTCTCCCGACGAAGGTTCTGGACAAAGGCCCGACCGGAGAAGGTCTCCCGATGGTCCTGGACAAAGGTTTCGGACGAAGACCAATGGGATAAGGTCTCCCGACGAAGGTCCTGGATGAAGGTCCCGGACAAAGGCCGACGGGAGAAGGTCTCTCGACGAAGGTCCGCCGACGAAGGCTCCAACACGCGAGGGGGGAGAGTGAGGCGGTAGCTAGGGTTTGTGAAAAAATAGTGGAAGAGAGAGCCCCTCTTGCCCTCATAATCTTGTCATTATATAGGCAAGTGGAAATTTACAAGCGACCCCTCCATGGGGGTGGGTTTTACTGTCACTCTAATGGCGCTAGTTGGGCCTCTTTTAGGGGACTTGGCCTATATGAATATGGCATGTCCCAACATATCCATGTCATCCCTTATTAATTACAAAAAAAATATCCATGTGAAAGGTCCTAATAGCTAGAGGGGGTGATAGCCTATTTAAAAATTCTACAACAACACTTAAGCCAAGTGGTTAGACAATAAGATAGCGAAGTGAGTGTTGCGCTAGCCTACAAAAAATACAAGCCTCATATCCACAATTCTAGTTGCTATGATCTCTAATTCACACAAGAGGCTATGTTACTACTCTCTAAGTTAGTGAGCTCTCAAAAATTAACTAAAGAGCCTCACTAACCACTAGATAAGACACAAGCTATCTCTCAAAACTAATTACACTAAAGAACTTAGCTACACTAGGAAAGTAAATACAAGAGAGGTAGTGAGTTATACCGCTGTGGCAAGAGATGATCAATCAATCACAAAGAATACCAATAAAATCCTCAGAGACAAGATGCCATAATGATTTTTCACTGAGGTTCACTTGCTTGCCGACAAGCTAGTCTCCGTTATGGCGATTCACTCATTTGGAGATTCACGCGCTAATAGGCATCACACGCTTAACCCGCAATCAGGTGCCACACAACCAACACAAGATGAGGATCACACAAGCCACGAGCAATCCACTATAGACCTATAGTACCTTTGGGCTCTCCACCGGAGAATGGTGAAGAACCCCTCACAATCACCACGATCTGAGCCGGAGACAAGCACCTTTCTCTACTCAACAATCCTCACTGCACCAAGCCATCCAACCACCAAGAGTAACAAGTGAAATCTGCAGCGAAACACAATTACCAAGTGCCTCTAAATGCAATCACTCAAAGCAATGTATTTGGATGCTCTCAATCTCACCAAAAATGATGATCCAATCAAGCTAAGTGAGTGAGAGAGTGTTGGCTAGGCTCACAAGAGTGTATAGGCAATGCAAATGGCCAAGAGGGTGAACACAAGCCGGCCAAGGGGCTTAAATAGAAATCCCCACGAAATAGAACCGTTGGGTCACATAAGTGACCGTCGGACTCGCGGGCACAGGCTGTCGAACCGTCTGACGCTCAGTTCGACACCCTGCCGCGCCCACTCACGCGCTGCCATGTGTCCTTGTCAAATGAAATCGACCATTGCCACCAACGGTCATCTGCCACGTGCTGAAAACTACGGTTGGACCCAGGCTATCGGACTCCACTCAGGGAGGGTCCGATGCGGTACAGTAAGGTCCAGAGAGGGTTAAAACCCTCAGACGCCAGTCCGATGCCCACCGTCGGACCCGGCCCCCTGTCCGACGCCGCCACGTGTTGCGCCTACACGAGCTACACATTTGCCGCACTAAGGAACAGTGCAGTCGACCTGTCCAACGCATCCTTTCAACTGGGCCCATCCCTGAGGGTCCGACGCCTGTTAAAACTACACTGAGAGGTTCCAAGGCCGTCAGACCTAGGCAGGTCCGGCGCTCTCCCACGAACGCTCACAGGACGCCATGTCAGCACCCAGCTAGGGTTAGCCGTCGGACCCGGAGAACAGCCGGTCCGATGCTCCGAGAAGTAGGGTCCGACGCCCCTGACTTCTCCCCTTCACTTCTCAAACTTTGCCACCCGTGCTCAAATATGCCAACCACCAAGTGTATCACCTTGTGCACGTGTGTTAGCATATTTTCACAAGCATTTTCAAGGGTGTTAGCACTCACTAGATCTAAATGCATATGCAATGAGTTAAAACATTTAGTGGCACTTTGATAACCGCATTTCGATACGAGTTTCACCCCTCTTAATAGTATGGCTATATATCCTAAATATGATCACACCCACTAGGTGTCTTGATCATTAAAAGAAAAAGCTCATATCTAATATACCTTGTCCTTGAGTTTTTTGTTTTTCTCTTTCTTCTTTTCCAACCTCGAGCACTTGATCATCACCATAGCCATCACCACCATCATGATCTTCTCCATTTACTCCACCACTTGGAATGTGCTACCCTATCTCATGATCATTTAGAACAAGGGGTTAGCACTTAGGGTTTCATCAATTCACCAAAACTAAACTAGAGCTTTCACCATGTCATCTCTATTATGTGTAATACTTTTAATCTTTAATATATTAACGTGCAAGAGTCATCCGTATAAGATATTTGTTTCATCACCTGTTCTTCTATAATGTGATCAAATATTTTATTGGTTTTTCTATTAGCTTACCAATTTTTACATATGATAAAATGACATGCAATTAAAATTTATATATGTATACACAAAATATAGAATAGTGATGGTTTGTATATAACAGATTTATTTTTAAGAAAATCCTACAACAACGCGCGGGATATGCTTCTAATATTAGATAATGCTGTTCATGGAATCCAAGGCTCAATACTGGTCATCCCTCCGCTCTCCGTTTTTATATACACCATTGCAGTGCATCTTGACAAGATCCAATTCAGTCTTCTGGGCCCTAATCATCAACTAAAGCTTGTCGCGAACAAATATCTTAGAGATCGATCGACATGCATGCATGCCTTTATTAGTTTTTTTTTTCAAGAATTGCAGTGTGTGGTACCAGCCGTATGCGCGGTATGCTTACCACCAACACAGCAAGAATGCATGATGAGGCCGCGCCGGCGCCGGTGACCATGCAATTGCAACCTGCTCAGTGCTGACTCAAGCTCTAGAGATTTCGCCGTCCTCTATGCTGCATCTGCATGGGTGCACGGCGTACTTGCTGAGTTGCTGGTCGATCATCTCCTGACACGTCCCTCGGCCCGCATCCAACGGCTCAGAGGCGCCCGCACATCGTCGCGATCGTGTCATCATAAACCCGGTAGGGCACGGTCCGTCCGTCCGTACGCACGTGCCACGCTTTCTTTCTCGACACGAGGGCGCCCGGGTCGTCCAGTGCGTGGCGTCCTGGAGTTGGCCTTCAGGAGTGGATCTTATCTGCTCGAGGAAACTCGTTATCGCGTGGGCCCGGCTCTGAGTGAGCCAGCCCGGCCGGCCAATCAAAATAGTTCGTCAATTGGTGTCTCATTTCGTGAGATTTGCTATTCTGCCACTTCATAAATGTAGCCCTGTTCGCTTGAATTGCTTATCAACTATAGTATAGTATTTTTCTCCCACATCAAAATAGCATCAGCTAACTTATCAACCACAGAAATCATCAACCGAACATAATGAATATTGCGTCCCTTTGAAATACAGGCTGAAATAGTTTCACCTAAGTTAAATGTATTTAATGTTATTACATTTATATAAAAATATATATATTAACCGTGCTTACAATATATAAAATAATTACTTGATTAATATCTATTTCGTGAATCATTTAATGAAACAAATTGATATGTCAATATTTTTTTCTATAAGCTTTAACCAAAATTAGATATAACAAACGACTATATATTTGATGAATGGGAGTACTTTGTACTGAGGTTTGAGAAAGACCCATATGTTATATTGTTGGGCAGCACCTAATTTAACCATTTTTAAAACCTAAAACAAACTTTGAGGTGTCATCATCAACTTTGGTACCAAAATATGGACAATATAGAGCCTATTAGGTAGGATTTTAGATTGTCCTAAAAATATTATTTTGGATTATGGATGGCAACGGGTACAAATTACCCGCGTGCCCGCGGGTAAAAATCCATTAGGGTGAGGATACGGGTACCATTTTGTATCCACGGGCACGGGTGCGGTTTTGATTTTGTGCCCGCGGGTATAAAAATACCTTACCCGTGCCCGCAAACCCGCCTAACATGTGGGCCTGCTGCACAAGTATATAAAGGACTTTCTAGGGTTCCCCTTATCCTCCCCCGCACAGCCACAATCCCGGCCTCCCGCACGCTAGGCCGCAACGGCGCAGCCTCCCTCAGCTTCCGCTCGACTGCTCCCAACCTCCCACGCCTCGCGCCTAGGCGGCCGCCACCAATTCCCCTTCGGCCGTCGGTCGCCCTCACCCATCCCTTCCCGTCGGCTGCCACCTCCTTGCCGCCAGTTTTTCCGCCCGCCCTCGCTCCCCCGCCGCCACCTCCCCGCTGCCACCGCTCTGCCTGACGCCCGCCCAGTCGCCCACCTCTTCACCGCCACCCGGTCCGCCGCCCAACACCCTCTCCGGTGCCCGCTGCCAGCATGGCCGCTCCGCCTGGTGCCTGTATTCCTGTCACCGCCCCAGGTCAGTCACTGTCCTCTCACTTTTTCTTCATTCTCTATTCAGTAGAATGATAGATCCATGAACTACACTTCTACCTTGCCATTGATTAATGCTAGATGATATGTCATGTCTAGTTTGTGATTTTGTGATTGTCTAGAATGAATGAACGATTTTGTGACTGAATGAATGATTTGGTGATTTTGTTCAGTGGTTGCAGTGTTCAATAGATAGAATGAATGAATGATTTTGTGATCTAGTGATAGGCAGTGTTCTGTCTAGATTGAATGAATGATTTTGTGATTGTCAGTAGCTATTTTTGTGATTGTTAGTAGCTTTTTTGTTCAATTTGGATGGTTCAATTCTGGTGATATGTAGTTAACTTGTGCCATGTTGGACTGCAGATTGCATTGGTGATGGAGACTCTTGGGAGTAGTGTCCAACCTGAGCAGGTCTCATAGGCTTCCATCCCTGTTGACGAAGCTCTCCCTGGTAATCAGGTTATCGCCATTGATGATGGAGTTGATGATCGCGTGGTTGAAGATGGGACTGCTGGTATAACTCACTCACGAGGTTCTCATAGGAAGCTCACATCTGCTGTATGGAAGGAATTCACGCGAGTTTGTGATGATGATGGAGTTTGGAAGGCAAAGTGTGACCACTGTGGTAAAAAGCTTTCAGCTACAACAAGAAATGGTACTAACCATCTGCGTACTCATCTGAAAATTTGCATCTATAGGAAGAAGCCCGGTGAGAAAGTGCAAGCAAATTTGAGGTTTGCATCCACTGACAAGGGTGCAGTAGCTATTGAAAATTATATGTTTGATCAAGATGTAGCTAGGAAAGCACTTTACACAATGATTACACTGCATGGGTACCCTCTGTCCATTGTGGATCATCTTGGTTTTCGTCAATTTGTTAGTGCTTTGCAACCCTTGTTCAAGATAGGAACTAGAAACACTATTAGGAAGGGCATCCTGAACTGCTATGATGTGGAGAAAAGAAAGCTAGGATATTTCTTTAGAAGCTTAGTTGTCGTGTAGCCATTACAACTGACCTATAGACTGCTGATAATCAGAAAAGAGGATATATGGCTATCACTGGATATTTTATTGATGACTCATGGACCCTTAGAAGCTGCATTTTGAGGTGATTTCTTGTTGTCCTATTTCAATTACTTGATGTCCTATTTGTGTTTTACTTAAATTAGTTGTTGTCCTATTTGTCTTTTACTCCAACTTATTTCAATTGTCTTTTTCAGGTTTGTATATGTGCCATGCCCCCATACTGCTGAAGTTATTTGTGATGCACTACTTAAATGCCTCCGGAGCAATTACAGTGTCAATGACAGCATGATTGGTCTAATGGAGTCAAGGCTTGGGGAGGGTAATATGTTGCTGGGTGGAAAGCACTTGCATACCCGTTGTTGTGCGCACATATTGAACCTCATTGTACAAGATGGATTGGAAGTGATCAAGAAATCTATTGCAAGAATCAGAGAGGGCATTGCTTATTGGATTGCTACACCAAAGAGGTATGAAAAATTGTGAAAGTAGCTCAACAACAGAAGGTTGAATTGAAGAAAAAACTATGTCTTGATTGCAAAACTAGATGGAATTCAACTTTTGTCATGCTTAGCACTGCTATACCTTATAGGAAGGTTTTGATCGTTTGGGCACTCTTGACCAACACTGTGTTTGCCCACTAAATGATGATTGGAAATTTGTAGCTATTGTTTGTGAGAAATTAGAATTGTTCTATTAGCTCACTGAATTATTTTCTGGAACAAAGTATGTGACAGCTAATATCTTCTTTCCTAAAGTATGTGAGATCAAACTTAAAATTAACTCTTGGAAAGAAGATGAAAATGAGATCATTAGAAACATGTCCACTGCAATGATAGAGAAGTATGATAAGTATTAGTATGATATCCAAGGTCTCATGTCTGTTGATGTTATTCTTGATCCACGCCTTAAGATGATCATACTACAAGCTTGCTATATGGCTCTTTTGGGTCAAGAAGAAGCTGATAGATATTGTCAAAAGAGCTATGAATTGCTAACTCAATTGATGGATGAGTACCAAGTGCAAATTGATCAAGAGGTTGTGGGTACATCATCTTATGGGGCTTCAAACTCTACTGTTAGTGATACTGCTGTTCTGTCCACATTTAAAACACTTGCTGCCACTAAGAAGACCTCAAGTTTTATTAAAGCAAAGAGTGAGTTAGATCGGTACTTGGACGAAGATCCTCTTCCACATGATGAGAATGAGTACTTTGATGTCTTGGGTTGGTGAAAGGTGGCTGGAACTCGCTTCCCTACTTTGAGGTTGATTGCTCGTGATATTTTGGCAATTCCCATAACCACAGTAGCTTCTGAATCCTCTTTTAGCACTAGTGGGAGGGTTCTAAGTGAGCATCGCAGTCGTCTTACTCCACAAATATTGGAAGCTTTGATGTGCAGCCAAAGTTGGTTTCGTCACAATCTTAAAGGTAAAGAATTATGCTTTTGATTCGTGCAGCTTGTCAATTTTGTCATCTCATTCTATTGATCTTATGGCAGCACCTTACTAATGTCGTCTTGTTCCAATATGCATTTGTAGGTCAAGATGATGGAAAGATTGATACCTTTTGGTCCTGCCTTGAAGACATTGAAGAAGAAATGATGGAAGAACCTTGCATCTCTACCGTCGACTCTAATTAAGCTTGTTGTTCATTTGTATCTGTTATGTGAACAATATTTGTGCGATTTGAGCCATGTGTGTGTTGTTCTAGACTTGTCACTTGTGCTTGTTGAACCATATTTATTTGGCTTGTACTCTTGTTATTAAGATGTTGAACAATAGTTGTGAACTGTTATTTGTGAACTTATGTTGTTGTGCATTAGATCTATGATCTATACAGGTTTGTGATTGTGAACTGTGAATTTGTGATCTGGCTGGCGAGCACAGGTGTACCCGCGGGTACACTGTGCCCGCGGGTGACGGGTGCGGGTTCAATTTCGTGTCCGAGATGGGTCGCGGGCGCTGGTGCGGGTTTATAAACCCTCTTCCCGTGGGTAATGTGTCCGTTGCCATCCATATCTTGGATTCTGTTTTTTCTTAAAAACACAAGATCACGTACGTTTGTGAAACCATTTGTCTCGTTAGCTGGTTTCTAATAATATATGATAAAATTGAAATGAGAAGTGAATCAGAATCACTAGAAACCAAATTTTACGGGATTCCCCCTCCTAATGCTAATGTGGAAAGGAAAAAAATGTTTATCTACTTCTTTGTTCTAATCACCCAGCAGGAACGTAGCTATAGTACACCTTAGTAGAGTGAATGCAAAAGGAATGTAGGTACACCTTAGTTACAAAACCGAATCACAATTCCTGTGAAACGGAGCCTAAAAATAAGGCTCACACTACTACATGCTCCGTTTGCAGAGGCTGGCCGTTTCTGCGTACCCCGACAAATCAACTATTTATAGTGATGGTTGGAAATACGAACCCTCTATAAATTGTTTTTTTTAATAACAAATCAAACTAAAAAAATAGAAACTTCTAAAAAAACTCGGAGAAGTCACCACGGGGTAAGTCCTATCGTAATAGTCAAAAGCTATAAGTCACTCGATTTTTTTGCACGAAATACACTTGTGAGCGGACAGCGGGATTCAACACATGCGACCTATGATCTTGAGTGTAGCTCCCTTAATATGCGACCTATGATCTTGAGTGTAGCTCCCTTAACCATTTCACCTCAAAATCACTTGTAACTAAGGTGTAGCTACATTCCTTTTGCATTCACTCTACTAGATTTTGAAATAAATATTTGGGACCATAAAAATTTTCAAATGAAAAAGGTTTCAACTGAAAAGTTTTAGATATCATTGAGTTCTGCGACTTTGGTTTTGGTCGTATCTCCATCCAATGTTTGATAATTTTGAATTTCAAAATGTGGGTAGTTCAATCAAAATTGATAAATGGTTTCAAATGAAAAGATTGTCAACTAGAAAGTTGTATTATATTTTATAGATCTACAACTTTATTTTCTTGTCGTTTCTTCCGTCCGAGGTCGTTTGAAAATTTTGAATTTTAAAATGTGAGGACTTAAAACTAGATTTTGGGATCATAGAGTATTTTAAATGAAAAATTATCAACGGTAATGTTTTAGATCTTTTTGAGATTTGTAACTTTGGTTTTTGGTCATTTCTACATCTGAAGTCATTTGAAAAATTCAAAAAATTTGAATTTCAAAATGCTATATGATTTCAAACGATAAACTCATCAACTACAAAATTGTAGATCTCTTTAAGGTAAACAATATTGATATAAAGTTTTTCTTCATCTAACTTTGTTTAAAAAGGTCATGAATTTTACTGTGTTACACCTATTTTAGAGATGACACCAAGTCCTATCACCTCTACAAATTAATATATTATAGAGGTGGCCCTAGATCTAACTGCTGCTAATGTTGGGGCATGTGGCGGCTGAAGATATCTGCCGCCTCAAAAAATATATTTCTAGAGGATACTCATTTCAAAGAATATTTTTAGAGATGATTTAGATATACAGAGCGCCTCTACTAAAAATGAAGATGTTTCTAAAAAAATAATTATGTAGTAGTGTGATTTTAGTCTTTTAACACGGCTCCGGCTCTAGCTCTAGCTCCAACTGCAGCTTCTGCATAGAAGGCAGAGAAGCCGTATACACGTACCAAACACCTCAAGAAAGCAAAAACCATTTTTTAGTGCATGTAAAAGGAGGTGGAGCCGCTTTGTGTAGAAGCTAGAGCTACAATTTATGATTCCACGCTCCGGCTTTAGCTCATCCGAAAAAGCACCTCGGGAAAGGACCGGAGGAGCCATGCCAAATAGTCACTTATAGCTTTTCGGCCTGTTCGCTGGTTGGTTTCTGGGCTGGTTTGGGCTGGTTGATGCTGGTTTGTTGTAAGAGGAAAACACTGTTGGCTGGCTGGTTTGGACTGGCTGAAACCAATAAGCGAACAGGCAGTTTGTCACTAATTCCAACAACAATTTAGGCTCCTAGAATTCGTTTTTTTCTTTATTTATTTGTACTGAAAGGTCGATCTAGAACACTGTGAATGTAGCTTCCAAAAAGTATAAATTTTGATTTCGGACATTCGATTTTGAATTTGGAGGCCTGAATTGACCTTCCAAGTTGGAAATGATGGAGTGTTTTTTTTTCTCTTTTATGTAAAAATTCAAACCTAGGAGTCCATTAGTTAGAATTTGGATCATTAATTTTTCGATGATTATTACCTGTGGAGAACACGGAAAGCCCGCTTAGGCTGTAACCAAGCCAGGCTCCTCGATCGGTTCGTGTCTCAACGACCATCCATGGCGCATGTACTGAAACGGGAAGTCGAAGAGAAAGGTAGAACAGAAACAAGCTAAAACATGTGAATAGGTGACGATAGGGATCACACAATTCAAGGGAGCTCATATGGGCCCGCGCAGGAGAACAAAGTTTGGCTTGGTTGTTTCGGTTGCACACTTCATGATCTAACATGCAGAGTTAGGTGGTGGAGGAGCACACAAAAATATTTTGATCGAGTTCAAACAAAAGCTAACACGGTTCACTCTTTCAGGAGCAAAGAAAACCAAAGCAGTTTTCTAACTTACACATACTAATTAAAAGAATAAATTTCATAAGCGGTCCTTATTCTTGTAAGAATATATCATTTAGGTCTCCAAACTCGCAAATTGCCCACTTCAGTCCTCACTCTGTTCGGGGTCTGAGTTAGTCGAAACACGTCTACACTGAAAGGTCTTAATATGACTAGAGAGAGGGTGAATAACCTATTTAAAAATCTACAAAATCACTGGAGCAATTTAATTAGTATGACAAATAGCGAAATGCAAACTTATTCTAGCTCTATAAGGGTTGCAAGCCACCTATCCAACAATTCTAGTTGCTATAATCACTAGGCACACAAATGACTAAGTCACTATTCACTAAGAGCTCTCACACTTGCTACACTAAAGAGCTCCACTATATGATCTTAAGCTACAAAGAAAGCTCTCAATTCTAGCTACACTAAAGAGCTTGTTACAACTTGTTTGTGGGAATATAAACAAGTGAGTAGGGTGATTATACCGCCGCGTAGAGGAGTGAACCAATCACAAGATGAGTACCAATTCAATCACCGGGTGAATACCAAAGGGCAAGAGACAACCAATTTTTTTTCCGAGGTTCACGTGCTTGCCGGCACGCTAGTCCCTGTTGTGTCGACCAACACTTGGTGGTTTGACGGTTAAGAGGTGTTGCACGAACCTCGTCCACACAATTGGACACAATAAGATCCTACCCACAGGTGAGGTAACTCAACGACATGAGCAATCCACTAGAGTTACTTTTCGGCTCTGCACCGGGGAAGGTACAAGACCCCTCAAATTCACCGGAGCCGGCCACGAACAATCACCAACACGTGCCAAAGCTCCTCCGTTGCTCCAAGCCATCTAGGTGGCGGCAACCACCAAGAGTAACAAAGAACTCCGCAGCCACAACGATCCCCAAGTGCCACTAGATGCAATCACTCAAGCAAATGCACTAGGAATCACTCTCAATCTCACTATGATGATGAATCAATGATGGAGATGAGTGTGAGGTGTTTGCTTAGGCTCACAAGGATGTCAAGTATGTCAAAGTACTAAGAGAGTCATCCCCAAGCGGGCCAAACACTATTTATAGACGCCCCCAAAGGAATAGAGCCGTTAGGCTCTCACTTGATCTTTTCACAGGGCGATCGGACGCGCAGATGGGTGTGACCGGACGCTGCATCTCCATCCACATGTCACTGCCTTCAAACCTCAGTCGTCTAGCTTCAACGGCCAAGTTCCCAATCGCTCGTGCATTAAGTGACGACCAGACGCGCTCCTCCAACGACTTGACGCCGCGCGAGGCCGAGTCCGATTAGTTCTAGTAAGCTCCCAGGGCGTGATTTTTGTGACCATACGTGTCTGGTCGCAAGTGACCTGACATGCCCCAGCGTTCGGTCCTCATACTGCTTCTCTGCGCGCGCCCACGAAGCCAATGTTACCCTACGTCAGCATGACCTGACTCGCGCCCTGCGCGTCCGGTCACGCCAACCGCCAGCATCAATAAGTGACCAGACACGTAGGTGGCAGGGTCCGGTCACTCCTCGGCCCTCTCGTCCAGCTACACCGCGCTGCTTATAAATGACCAGACGCGCTCGGGGTGAGTCTGGTCACCTCGAGGCCAGCGTCCGGTCGTGGACCTTCTACTCTTTTTCTTTTTCTAAGTCCACAACCGCTTTACCCTCGCTTCCAACTTGCCAACCACAAAGTGTAGAACTTATATGCACGTGTGTTAGCATTTTTCAAAGCATTTTACAAGGGTTAAGGTTAGCACACTAGGTTCCTAAATGCATATGCAAGAATCATGTCACCTAGTGGCACTCGATAAACCATTTAGCCAAAGATTTCCCCTCATTATTGTACGGCTATCGATCCTAAATACACTCACACCCTCTATGGTGTCTTGAGTGCCAAAACAAAAAGCTATTTGATACCTTTGCCTTGATCATTTCAGTATTTGTTTTTCTCTTACTTCTTTTTCAAGTTGAGCTTGATCATCTTCAACACATGTCCATCTCCATTTCCATGGACTTCATCACCATGCTCCATCACATGGTATGTACCAACCTTGCTCATATGACACTCATGACAAAGGTTAGTACTTAGGTTTCATCAATTAGCCAAAACCAAACTAGAGCTTTTAATCTCCTCTTTTTTGGTAATTGATGACAACCTTTTCACAAAGATATATAATAAAATCTTTTTGGATTCATGTTGCTTGCCCAATCATTTTACTATGTGTAAAGGATATGGACAAGTTTCATAAATCTAAATTGGTAGAATTAGCTCCCCCTACATATGTGCTAAGAGTTTGGATTTGAAAGCTTGCACATATGTATAGTTAGGAAGTGTGGGGAAGTAATGACTACCAAATGCTGCTGTGGTGTAAAGAATGGACCTTTGAAGCGTGATACCAATCAGAGTTGCCATTTAAACACCATCCTTAGCACCAAAATTTGTTAGATATCATTTGAAAAGCAAAGACAAACTAGATACCTCGTGAGATCAACATTAGAAGCAAGGTTCTATTGCCACTTGTAAAAAGATCAAGGTATGTCTAGCTATCCTATATATGCTAGTTTTAATTTCATCAATCATTTTCTATAATGTAGCATACACCACACAAGCATGGATAGGGAATTTTAAGAACTGGTGCCATGCAAACAAACATATGTAATGCACATACAAATGCAACATACAAGTTTATGAGCTTGCTCCCCCTACTTGTGTGCTTCAAATTTTAATTGATCCCCTTTCTTTTACCTATCTTAGGTTTGTCTCTCCCTTTTTCTTATCTTTGGGAATTACTTCTCTCCCTTTGTCATCAATGAACATAAAAGGTGAGCTTGAATTTTAGATAGGTTGTGTGAAAACCATGATAAGGGAGGATCATTTTCCCAAAGTGGTTCAATCTAGATCAGTTGCAAAAGATATTTAACTCGGTTTGATCCAAGGGCAAGCTTCTTCACACCTCCAAATAAGGGTTATCATGAACCATGTTGAGTTAAACACTTATAGGTCATTTTCTAGATGTCATGTCAATAAACTTTACCTTGCTTTGCTCGAAGGAGAGGCATGTCATATATGGGGGTTCATCAACACATGTTTGAGAAGTCAAGTATGTTTAATTCATTCCTTAACTTGTAAAACCTTTTTCTCATCAAGTGGCTTGGTGAAAATATCGGCAAGTTGATCATCGGTGCCCACACTTTCAATGCAAATGTCCCCCTTTTGTTGGTGATCTCTTATGAAATAATGGAGGACATCTATGTGCTTTATTCTTGAATGTTGAACCAGGCTGTTGGTGAGCTTCATGGCACTCTCATTGTCACATAGCAATGGCACTTGTTTGAATTTATTCCAAAGTCACTCAAAGTAGCCTTCATCTAAAGTAATTGAGCACAACAACTAGCGGCCAAAATATACTCTGCTTCGGTGGTTGAAAGTGCTACACTATTTTGCTTCTTTGATGACTAAGACACAAGTGATCTTTCCAATAGTTGACATGTGCTCAATGTACTCTCTCTCAACTTTGCATCCTGCATAATCGGAGTCCGAATATCCTATCAACTCAAATCTTGCTCCTTTGGGATACCACAATCCAACATTTTGTGTATGCTTTAAGTACCTCAATATTCTTCTTATTGCCTTCAAGTGACCCTCTCTTGGTGAGACTTGAAATCTAGCACACATGCATACACTAAACATCATATCCGGCCTTGATGCGGTCACATAGAGTAGGCTTCCAATCATAGACCGATATATCTTTTGATCCACCATGTTCCCACTAGTATCACTATCCAAGCTTCCATTTGTCTCCATTGGTGTACTAATTGCTTTAGCATAATCCATGCCAAACTTCTTGAGCATGTCTTTGATGTACTTGCCTTGACTCACAAATGTGCCACTCTTCAATTCCTTGATTTGTAGACCAAGGAAGTAACTAAGCTCTCCAATCATAGACATCTCAAATTCACTTGCCATCATCTTTCCAAACTCCTCACAAAAATCTTGATTGGTTGATCCAAAAATAATATCATCAACATAGATTTGCAATATGAACAAGTCATTGTCTAGCTTCTTAGTGAAGAGAGTGGTGTCAACCTTACCCATCTTGAACCCTTTAGAGAGCAAGAAATCTCTCAATCTCTCATACCATGCACTAGGTGCTTGCTTCAAACCATACAATGCCTTTCTTAGCTTGTAAACATGGTTGGGCTTCTTCTCATCTTCAAAACTAGGAGGTTGCTCAACAAACACAAGCTCATTGATGTACCCATTGAGAAATGCACTCTTCACATCCATTTGGTACAACTTGATGTTGTGGGCACAAGCATAGGCTAACAAGATCCTAATTGTTTTCTATCTTGCAACCGGGGCATATGTCTCTCCAAAGTCAAGACCTTCAATTTGAGTGAAACCTTGAGCCACTAATCTTGCTTTGTTCCTTGCAACTATCCCATCTTGATCTTGCTTGTTGTGAAAAAACCATTTGGTTCCTATCATATTATGATCCTTGGGCCTCTCAACTAACTCCCATACTTGATTTCTTGTGAAGTTGTTTAGCTCTTTATGCATAGCATTCACCCAATCAACATCCAACAAAGCTTCATCTATCTTCTTAGGTTCAATGGAAGACACAAATGAGAAGTGTTTACAAAATAATATCAATCTTGATCTTATTTGTACACCTCTTGAGATATCACCAATAATAGAGTCCAATGGATGATCTCTTGCAACATTGGTTGGTTGGAGCACTCACACTTGATTGCTTGCATTTGATTGATCACTTGGTTGAGATGTTGAACTAGCTTGACTTGTATCAACTTGCACATTTGAGTTAGAGAGCACTTGATCTTTGTCATCTTCAACTTCAATCACCTCTCTAGGCCTTATGTCATCAATGTCCATGTTCTTCATTGCATTGACCAATTGAGTGCCTCTCACATCATCTAGATTCTCATCTTCCTCTTGGGAACCATTGGTTTTATCAAATTCCACATCATGAACCTCCTCAAGAGTACCACTAGCTAAATTTCAAACTCTATAAGCCTCGCTAGTAGTGGAGTAACCAAGCAAGAAACCTTTATCACATTTTTTCTCAAACTTGCTCAATCTTGTGCCTTTCTTCAAGATGTAGCATTTGCAACCAAAAACCCAAAAAATATGCAATGTTGGGCTTTCTTCCATTCAAGAGCTCATATGGTGTCTTCTCCATCATGGGGTGACAATAGAGTTGGTTGCTATAGTAGCAAGCCGTGTTGATTGCTTTGGCCCAAAATGAATAACTCACATTGTACTCACTCAACATTGATCTTGCCATGCCAATCAATGTTTTATTCTTCCTTTCAACTAGGCTATTTGATTGTGGAGTGTACTTGGCCAAGAATTGATGCCTATTTGGTCCTCATACTGCTTCTCTGTGTGCTCCCATGAAGACAACGTTAGACTATGTTAGCACGACCTGACTCATGCCCCGCGTGTCTAGTCATGCCAACCTCCAGCATCAATAAGTGACCGGACGCACAGGTGGCAACATCCGATCGCTCCTCGACCCTCTCGGCCAGCTGCGCCGCGCTGCTTATAAATGACCGAACGCGCCCGGGGTGAGTCCGGCCACCCCGAGGCCAGCATCCGGTCATGGACCTCCTCCTCTTTTTCTTTTTCTAAGTCCACAACCGCTTCATCCTTGCTTCCAACTTGCTAACCACAAAGTGTAGAACTTGTGTGCTCGTGTGTTAGTATTTTTTAAAGCATTTTACAAGGGTTAAGGTTAGCATACTAGGTTCCTAAATGCATATGCAAGAATCATATCACCTAGTGGCACTTGATAAACTGTTTTGCCAAAGATTTCCCCTCAATATAGTACGGCTATCGATCCTAAATACACTCACACCCTCTATGGTGTCTTGAGTGCCAAGACAAAAACCTATTTGATACCTTTGCCTTGATCATCTCGGTTTTTGATTTTCTCTTTCTTCTTTTCCATGTTGAGCTTGATCATATTCAACACATGTCCATCTCCATCTCCATGGGCTTCATCACCATGCTCCATCACATGGTATGTACCAACCTTGCTCACATGACACTCATGACAAAGGTTAGTACTTAGGTTTCATCAATTAGCCAAAACCAAACTAGGGCTTTTATAGACTTGTGCCCATATACTCACGTGGCATGCTTGCATTTCTACTCCATCTCTCCTCTCTCTCCTTTTTTGCCCAAAGTCATGTAGCAGCGGTGTTTGGTTCGCCCTAGCCCCTCATGGCTGGCCACACCCCTAGCCTTGTCGAACCCTAGTTGAGCACCACCTTGTCTAGGTGAACCACTAGTCGAGCATGCCCCCTAGCCATCGTGTGCACCCCTAGTTTGGTCTAAAGGGATCTCGATGCAAAGGTATGTGTGGGGGGTATAACCCTAGGTACCCATGATAATGTACATGGGCTGCACCACCAGGGGAGGTCTAGCCCATAAGATCAAGGCCTATGGTGCTCGGCTCTAGTCGACGCGCACCGCAAGGTAATCAGAAGACATCTTGGCAATGAAGGAAGACCTATTCGGATATGATAGATATCGTATTCCTTGTAAATACTAACCATATAGCTAAATAGATCTAGACATCAACTGACCTGTTACCCTACCCTCCAGACCATATAAGGCGGGTAGGGACTCCCCTCGAATGCATCTCATATTCAATATAATCCGCCAAAGACACAAGACATAGGGTATTACATTGATCAGACGGCCTAAACCTGTCTAAATCGCTAGTCTCTGCGCTTGTGTCACCATCCGGCTCCTATTACGTGCACCTCCACCGATTCATCTACTACCACGGGCATACCCCCTCTATAGACTGTCAACCATATTTTGTTGATAGTGGCGTGCCAGGTAGAGGGTGTGCATGCTGATTCCTTGGCAAGCCAGATGGTCTACTTCCCAAGCTCCATGATCCTTCCTGAGCCAGGTCAGACCTTCACGGTCGGATCTATGTCCTAGGTCATCGGCGTCAATGGCGTCGATGAAATTGTGGAGGTAGTACAGAATCACCCTACGCCGATCGTGCCAACATCTACAATGATATCTCTGATCTCAGTGCCTCACCGCTACATTTGGAGATCCATCAGCAATGATGATCTGATCGCATCCATCGATCGGGTTATAGACCGCTTAGTGGAATGCCAGCTCCTCGTGGATTCGGTCTTAGATCAATCTAGAATGAGCGATGAAGTTCCTACACTCTAAGGTCACCATGACACTAATGTCGAGCACCCTACTCGTGCACGTTGTCTAAGGTGGCAAGACGAAGATTTGGTGATCATGGCAACTCCAGAAGGGTGTACCGTTCAACACCAACCACTCCCTGCCCCGACAGAGAACATGTCAAGGCCCTATTCTTTTGGGCTGGTGGGTGCGGATCCGATCTGTCGGGATGCCCTGCACCATCTTTTCACCGACCACACCAAGCATAGCTATGTCAATGACCTCTACCAGATCGACTTCCCTGAGGCCGACTAGCCTGCACCAACGATAAACATGGTGCAAATTCGGCAGCTTCTGAATGAAACGCTCCATACAATCCTAGAGGAAAGCCCTAAGCCATATTCTGAGGGCTCTACCAGCAGCTGCCCACCTTTCCCTCTAGGCTTTGGGAGAGAGCTTTTCATGGTTAGCCACGATAGCGTTGCTGTAGATGGAGAAACCAGTGTCCAGCGCCGTGAGCGCGAAGCCAAGAACACTGATCGCCAACGACATCGTAATGAAGAAGCATAAAACGGTGCCCAAGCCACTAGAGGTGGCCTGCCGCCTCTTGCTCATAATGTCCAACAAGAGTTCCTCATGGTGGACAACAATCAAGTGGAGCAGACGTCGAGCGCCAATCTGGCTATGGCCACCCATGAGCTGGCTAGACTCCCACTCAAGATTCAAGCACTGCTTAAAGCAGCTCAGGTCTAGGTCAACGACATTCGAAACCCAGTTCCATCTTTTTCGACCACATCCGCACATAGTCGTAACCCCCATGGCTCTCACCATGATGGAGGGAGTCACTACCAAAGCAACCAAATCATCCAAGGGGGG
This sequence comes from Miscanthus floridulus, assembly GCF_019320115.1. NCBI lineage: Eukaryota > Viridiplantae > Streptophyta > Magnoliopsida > Poales > Poaceae > Miscanthus > Miscanthus floridulus. The sequence goes on from NC_089583.1 coordinate 81,774,841, forward strand.
GTCTAGGGGTAATGTTGTCATCAACCCTAGATCATAAGGACCACGAAATTAGCATGGCCGACCAGCTCGAGATGTGAACCAGGAGGTTAATGAAACCCTACACAGTGACACCCATGACCGTATCAATGCTAATCTTGATACCCACAATCACATCGAGAACAGCCAGGCCTAGCGGCATCGGGCAGAACTCCAACGCCGATAGGAGTACGATGACCAACATGGCAACCCCATCAGCCTTCGACCACTCCCTGCTGTCGAGCTGATGGGACCTCACCCCTTCACAGCAAGGCTATGAGCTGTATAGTGGCCCATAGGCTTCAAGGTCTTTGGGATCGATCCCTAAGATAGCAAGGCTAATCCCGAGCAGTGGATGCAGCTCTATGAGATCACCGTACGTGCCGCCAGGGGAAACAACAATGTAATAGCAAACTATCTGCCTATTATGTCTCCCAATCTACTAATAATTGGTTTATGGGCTTGGGGAAGGACTCTGTCGAATCTTGGGATGATCTTAAGAGAGTTTTTATCGAGAATTACATGGCAACTTGTCAGCGTCCTGGCATGAAGTATGATCTGGAGAAACTCCATCAGACGTTTGGGGAACCTTTACAAAGCTACATCAGGCGTTTCTTGGAAATGAGGAACACCATCCCCAACATCGGGGACAGTGAGGCCATCTTCTCTTTCACTAGATGACTCCATCACCATCAAGAGCTGCGCTCCAAACTTTATGGCAAGAGGCCCCAGACCATCGGTGAAGTCCTCAAAGTTGAAAACTCATACGCAGACTCCAAAGAAGCTGATCGGTAGTTCAAGGATGACATCGCTCCTACTTCCTGCTCGGATCGCCACCCATGTCATGATGATGATCGCTGCAAAGAACGGCATTATGAATATTGCGGCATGCGCTACGATGATCGTGAATGCCGTCATAATGATCAGCCAGAGGGATCAAGGGCTGCACAGCCACATCACCGCCGACCGGAAAACTTCATCAACAACGTAGAGCAGCCACGCGCTAAGCGCAATTTCAATGCTACCTACGAAAAGCTCATTGATGGTCTATGCCCAATTCACAAGGACAGCAAGCACACCATGCGGCAATGCTATGGCATGGCCAAAGCTTTCTACGATGAGGAGTAGAAATGGCAACGGTGCAAGGACAATGACTCAGATGACGGCAAGGGAGAGGAGCATTCTAAGGATGCACAACCCGCTTTTCAAGATACCAACAAGACTATCGCCACAATCTTCAAAGGGTGCGTCGCCTCTGAGAGCAAACACTAGTAGAAACTCATCGCTCGGCAGATCATGTCGATCACCAAGTATGACACGGTCACCGATCCTAAATATCTGGACTGGTCGAAGTACCCTATCACCTTTAGTAGGGCCAACAAATGAGCGGATATCCCATATCCAGGGCGTTTCCCACTCATGCTGGATCCCACCATCTACAACGTGTAGTTCAAGAAGGTCCTCATCGACGGTGGGAGTGCCCTCAATCTCCTCTTCATCGGAGCCCTAACTAAGTTAGGCCTCACAAAAGACGATCCCATCCCTGTTGATTCTCCATTCTAGGGGATTGTACCAGGCAGAGCATCCCAACCTTTAGGGCAGATCACCTTGCCAGTCTAGTTTGGCATCGCAGACCACTTCCATACTGAGTATGTGAACTTCTTTGTGGCAGACTTTGACACCTGCCTACCATGCCATCCTTAGCCAACCAGCTCTCGCCAAGTTCATGGACGTGCCCCATTATGTCTACCTGGTGTTGAAGATCCCAATGGAACAGGGCGTTCTCACCCTGAGTGCCAACGTCTCCACTGCCTACGACTACGAAAGAGAAGGACTCGCCATCACTGATGCGATGGATCTCTTGGCTAGAATGGAGGGCTTGCATCACCGACTCCAAGAAGGTCCCAGTGGAGGAGCAGGCGATCTTGACTCAGGAGCCACCTTGGTCTGCGACTAAGTCCAAAGACACAAAGGAGGTTGAGCTCATGATCAGCGACAGAAGCAAGACAGCCTAGATTGGGGCCCATCTCGACCCCAAATAGGAAGACGCGCTCGTCAGCTTCCTCCGCAGAAACATCGACGTGTTTGCATGGAAACTTGCTGACATGCCTGGCATTCCTTGGGAGCTGATCGAGCACTCCTTAAACATCTCACAGACCACCAAACCGATCAAGCAAAAGCTCCGACGATTTGCGCAAGACAAAAAGGATGCTATTAGGGCAGAAATAACTCAACTATTAGTAGCCGGCTTTATTAAAGAGGTGTATCACCTGGAGTGGCTTGTCAATCCGGTCCTTGTATGAAAAAAGAATAATGAATGGAGAATGTGTGTTGATTATACTGATCTCAACAAACACTATCCTAATGACCCCTTCGGCTTACCTCGTATTGACAAGGTCGTAGATTCAACAGCCGGTTCTGAGCTCTTGTGCTTTCTCGATTGCTATTCTGGTTATAACTAGATCTCCTTAAAGGAGAAAGACCAGATCAAAACTTTGTTCATCACACCCTTCGGTGCCTATTGCTACACCACCATGTCCTTTGGGCTAAAAAACACCGACGCCACCTACCAGAGGGCTATCCAGTGATGCCTCTAGGACCAAATCAGGAAGAATGTCGAGGCCTACGTCGATGATGTGGTAGTTAAGTCTAAGACTACCGACAACCTCATCATCGACCTCGAAGAAACTTTCCAAAACCTAAAGAAATTCTAATGGAAGCTGAATCCCACTAAGTGCATATTCAGTGTTCCATCTGGTATACTCCTAGGCAACATCATTAGTCGCCATGGCATCAAAGCAAACCCAGAGAAGATAGAAGTAGTTACCAAAATGAAACCGCTGACCTGCGTGAAGGATGTCTAGAAGCTAATGGGATGCATGGCGGCTTTAAGTCGTTTCATATCCTGATTGGGCAAAAAGGGTTTGCCTTTCTTCAAGCTGCTCAAAGCTTCAAAGAAGTTTACTTTGATGCCTAAATCCAACAAGGCCTTTACCGAGCTCAAGCAATTCCTCACAATGCCTCCAGTCATGACGGCACCACAAGCTGGCGAAACCTTATTGATCTACATCGCTACAACCAATTGTGTCATCAGTACTGCCATCGTCGTTGAATGAGAAGAAGCCGGGCATGCCTATAAAGTTCAATGCACTGTCTACTTCATCAATGAAGTCCTAAATGAGTCTAAGGCTTGGTATCCTCAGGTCCAGAAGTTGTTGTACGCTATCCTTATTATGTCTAAGAAGCTTGCCATTACTTTGAGACATATCAAGTAGCAGTGGTTACTAAGTATCTGCTGGGCGACATGCTCCGTAATAAGGAAGCCAATGGCCACATCATTAAATGGGCCATAGAGCTCGGCACGTACTCCATTGATTTTAGGGGCCAGCCAGACGATAAAGTCTCAAGTGCTCGCCGATTTCATCGCCGAATGGACCAACATGCAAGCTCCTGTCTTCAGCCGACCGACCCAAGCACTGGGTCATGTACTTCGACGGCTCCCTCAACTTTGACGGTGTTGGGGTAGGTATCTTTTTTATTTCTCCATTAGGGGATCACCTTCGATATGTCCTCCGAATTCATTTTCTAGCCTCCAATAACGCCGTCGAGTACGAAGATTATCTCCATGGTCTCCGTATTGCCGTCGAACTTGGCGTTAAACTGCCTCTTGGTATATAGTGACTCTGCACTAGTCATTAATTAGGTCAACAAAGATTAGTCTTGTATCAGTGACAAGATGGATGCTTGCTGCTCAGGAAATTAGAAAGTTGGAGGGCAAATTCTACAGTATTGAATACCACCACGTCATACGAGATCAGAACCAAGTAGCCGACCAGCTATCCAAGCTAGGGTCGACCAGAGCCGAGGTCCCAACCAGTGTCTTTGTCTAGGATCTTCAAACTCCATACATTAAGCAGGAGCAAGTAGTTCACGAATGTTCCCCTACCGAGCAATTGGTCCTGGTAATTCCAGCGCCGAGCAGTGATTAGCGAGAGCCTTTTATCAAGTACTTGACCACTACAGATGTACCAGCTGACAAGACCGAGATGGAACTCCTCATTCTCCATAGCAAGCATTACATGCTAGTCGATGGCAAGCTAATGTGGAAGAATGCAAAGGAGGAATTGCTTAAGTGCATATCTCAGGAAGGAGTGGCAATTGCTTCAAGAAATCCACACTAGATCCTACGGCGACCACGCAGCCTCTAGAAGTCTGGTCAGCAAAGCTTTTTGAGTAGGTTTCTATTGGCCATCAGTAGTCACAGACGCCAAAACGCTTGTCCGATGGTGTGTGGGATGCCAATTTTTTACGAAATAGATCCACGTTCTAGCTCAGGCTCTGCAGATGATTCCCGCCTCTTGGCCATTCACATGCTGGGGACTGGACATGATTGGACCATTCAAGAATGCCCTCAGCGGATTCCGATGGGTTTATGTCGCTATTGACAAATTCTCCAAGTGGATCGAGTACAAGCCGCCCATACAGTCTACAGCAAAGAAAGCAACGGAGCTCTTCAACGACATCATCCATAGGTTTGGGTTGCTGCACAGTATCATCACCGAGCTTGGTTCTACATTTACCAGCAACGACTTCTAGGATTTCTACGAGGATCGATGCATATCCATTAAGTATGTATCAGGTCACGCACCCAAGGGCTAATGGCCAGGTTGAGCGAGTGAATGACATGATTTTAGATGCCCTAAAAAGTGGGTTATATGAGAAGGATCAAAAACATCTAGACAAATGGCTCAAAGAACTACCAGCTGTGGTCTAGGGACTAAGGACCTAGCCCAGTCGCAACACTGGAGTCTCCCCCTATTTCTTGGTGTTCGGATCAGAGGCCGTGTTACCCGCTGATGTTGCTTTCCAAGCATCAAGGATAGAGAACTATGATGAAGAGAACAACGATTAGGCACAACAAGATGATGTCAACCGACTTGAGGAAGAATGCTTGGTCACATGTGTTCGGACGGCCAAGTACCTAGGACAGTCTATGTAAATACTTCAACCGCAATATCTAGGAGTGATCCTTCACGGTCGATGACATGGTACTCCATAGGAAACAAAAGACCGACAGGATGCACAAGCTATCTTCACCTTGGGAGGGTCCATACATTGTTAAGGTTGTGACCCAACTAGGATCCTATAGACTCTATGATCAAGATGGCATAGGCATCCCTAACTCTTGGCACATCGAAACACCTCAGGCGTTTCTATCCTTGAGATGTCCTACCAAGATATGTACCACTTATGTATTTATGCATTTCAATAATGATTTTCTCCATGATGTTTTCTCTATTTGTTGTTTTCTCCATAATTTTCCTCCAATTATCTTTTATTTTTCTCCATCCTAAACATCTTTAAGATGATGCTTTCTATTGCCATTCGATTTGCCGACCAGTCACGTTCTCATTCAGCGTTATCTAGAAGTAGTCCTATTCTTGATTTAGCACCTAAACATGCATGGGCAGTAGTGCTCTGCGTCAAGGGCGGTCGGCAATAGCTCCTCGGTGATGCCTATATTCCTAAATGTGCACTAGGAGCTAAACTCTTTACACCATGGAGTGTGGGATAGCAAGGGCTGATAACAAGATAAAGGACTAACAATGTATCGTTAACATTAAATATTAACACTTTGTACTGTACTAAACACTAAAGTTTCATTTACAACTGCTTGGCATAATGTCGACAAGCCTAGTTACATTCTAAGTTGTCATGGTTCATTGCCGAGCATTGCCGAACAAATCCATGTCGTCTGCCAGTTTGATCACCGAATCGGACACCTCCTCCAGTGCAGGTGATTTGCTCGTTGCTCAGATTTCGGGCAAAGCCACCATCGATTCGTTTGAGCTTCATCGAGGGGTAGACTAACCTGGACATCAGCCAGTGCATGGCCTGCGGCAGAACAAGCGATGCCACGAGCATAGTGCTTGAAGTTCTCTAGTGCCGACTTGCACCTCTCCACGATGATGTCCAGGCCACGGTGCTCTGTTGGGCTCCGACACTTCTTGGTCGATGAGATCCAGCACGGGTTTTATCCCATTCAGAGATGGTCTTCAACTTTTCTTTACTGGCCTCCAACCAGAGCTCGAAGTCATAGAACTGTGCTTGACTATTGGTTCGGATCACAATAGACAAGAAGGGCAATCAGTCTTAAACATGTTTCTCATAGCAAGAGGGGTATTGACATAAGGAATAACTTATGGTTTAGTTCTTCGACGAGTTGTTCTTTCACCATCAGAGCTTCATCTCTTTCTTTCTCTGCTAGCGCTTTGGCTTCATGCGCTAGTAGAGCTTGGGTCTCCGCCTCCATCTTGGCATCACGCGCCAGGCGTGCTTCGGTCTCCGCCCGCTTCTTTGCTTCATCAAGCTCTACACCAATGAAAGATTACTACTAGCATGGGTGAATTGAGGATATGAAAGCAATACACCATGGGGCCTAAGGCCTTACTTTTCTCCTAGTTTACGCCAGTGCCTGGCTTATTCGTTAGCTCCTAGTTCTCCGACTCTAGTTGCGTCTTTTCTGCTTGCAACTTCTCCCGGACGACGTGCGTTTCAGCCAGCATCTTCTCTAGAGTCTCCACAGACTCACGTAGCCTTTGGTTCTCAGCAATTGATGGAGCCACCTGCTTCAGCTGGCGTGCGTGGTTCTTGGAGATCTTCATTAGCTCCTACGGCAAACAACAGTTAACTAGCGTAATCTCCAACTTTAATTGGTCATGCAGACTAACTTACTTCAATTCAGCTAGACACTGATGCTAGTGTCGCCCTGAGCTCCTTCACCTACTCGCTCACCTCCTAGTCCTCCACCACCTCAATCGTATCTCCGCGGCACACAAAGGTCCGCAAAAGCTGAGGAGGAAGATCCTAGGTATTCGACGCTTTGCGCTCAATTTCTTCAATCACCTCGGGGGACTCCCTCACCTGCCTTGGTGCCCAGGTCGGCTAGTGGTCAGACGCAGGGGCCAAGATCCATCACTGGCATCTGAGCCTAGGGACTGACCCTTGGCTCTAGGCGACTGGTTAGCTCGGTAGCAACATCTTCATTCATTTCCTTTGGGTGCTCAAGGACTAGCCTAGTTTTTGGGTATTTCTCATGTTTCTTCTGGCTGTCCCACCCTAGCACCCTAAGCATCGGCACTCGTGGCACTCGGCTCGGCGTCTTGCTGAGCATCGCCGATGTCAATTGGGTGAAGTTCCTCAGTTGACGCTTCCCTGCAACATGATGTCATATCATCAATACTTCCACTTTGGTTATGCTTGGACTAAGTCTGGGGTAGAGACACTTACTCGTTGGATCACCTGCGTGTAGCTCTGAATGGCTGATGCTTGTTGGAGCTCCCCTATCCTTCAGTTGTCAGCACAAATCTTGAGAACACCAGAGGCAGCTGGTTCACCTCTGGCGCTTCTAACCTCGCCGTGGTGGCTCTCTCGGCCGAAGCCCCTCGTCTAGGCTCAGGGACTTTGCCCCGAATGGATCTCTGGTCAGATGCGCCTTGGGCTAGCCAGTCAGAGGCTCTGGCGGTCGGTGTTGGAGCGGTCATCCGCGTAGCTCATTGCTGCAGCGTCTCGCCTACGTCTTCATCATCATCCAACTAGTCTGTGATGACATGTCGGTGTGCCGAAGGCTCTCTAATCGAGATTCCACCACTCTTGCATGGTGGTGAAGTGTTCGGTTTTTTCTTCTTCTTCACCAGCTCTGCTCGGGCCGGTTGTTTCCCGCGCGACGGCTACCGACGCCTAGGATTTTTCTCCACCATGTCCTCGGATGAGGACGACGAGCTGCTCTCCGAAGGAGGACCGGTCGGAGCTTGGCTTGCATGGTCAACTACGTCCTTTGGCTAGGTCCCATCCGGCACGTTGGAGACATACACAGCACGATCCTATCTACAAGTTTTCAAGAAGACATTTCAACATCAACAAGATTTGACATTAGAAGGACTGCCAATGGTACACTCTTACCAGTGGTGGTGGATTCGTGATGTTGTATGCCACTTGCTACCCTGTGTTGTTCAGTTTGGTGTTACTTGAAAAGAGCTCCAGGAGGCGAATATAGGTGTCACCCTTATTTATCTTCTCGAGGGCTTCTCGAGCGGTATCTTCATTACCTGTATATTCATATGCGGGGTGGAACCTCTCCTTGCTCAGTAGGATCTGACATACTGATGAAGTTCATGGCTACACCAACTCCATCAAGATTGTTACGCATCTGACCCATAATTTGCAGAAACTCATCGACTTGGGTCATCTTCGAACTGAATCGGTCTTGCCGACCAGTTTGCACTTGGCACTGCTAAATGGTCTATGTCGATCGACAGGCTCAGTTCAACATTTCAGGATATAGAACCACTTAGCATTCCATCCCTTCAACGACGTATTGAGAGGCACTTGTATGTATTCCTTCACCATGCCATCCCTCAGCTACAGATAAACTCTGTCGGCCACTTTGGGGGACCCTAGATCCAAGGAAGGGTTTGAGGCAGAAGAAATAGCGAAAGAGGTTGAAGTGCAGGGGTGATTCCGATGAATGCTTCGCATAGATTGATGAAGAGGGAGATATGAAGAATGTTGTTGGGATGGAGATGGCAAAGGTTAATGTCGTAATAGCCAAGAAGATTCTACAGGAAAGGATGCGTAGGAATCCCAAATTCACAAACAAAATAAGCCTCAAATACAACAAGTTCATTGGTATCGGGGGTTGGGAACGGTTCACCTGCAGTGGGGCGCCATCCTACGGTTACTTGATCTTGAAGGATGCCTTCGAACACCATTTCTTCCAGGGTCTCCCGGTGATGGTAGATCTGACCCACTCCTAGTCGCAGCGGACCTCGCCAGTACTCTCCGCGGCCACCTTCCCTGACTTCTTCAGGCTCGAGCGGCTACATTTCATCCCACCCTTTGCCATGGATCGGATCTAATTCGATTTGGCTACGCTCAGATTCGATTGAGGAGGCGTTGCGGTTGTAATGCGACTATAGCAGGGTGTGCGAAGGTGAAGCACTGAGTATTTTGCGGTTGCAAGGAAGAAGACGCGCTAGAAGGAATGAGGGAAGTGTGCCACGACGGACGGATTCATATGGTTCTACCCTGACCCTTCACCTTGAGGGTTTTTGGGGAACCACGTTGACTCTGTCCACGTCATTCGCACCCCTCCAACTTCTCTGATAATGGTTATTGGGCTAGTTTAATGGGCCTTCGGGCATACTGAACGGCTGAGCCTGCTTTGTCAGTTTACCTCTACAATTTTACCGCGATATAGTGCTAAGCACTCTCCGAATTTTGCCACGGTCAAGTGCTAAGCACTCTCCAATTTTCTTTACGGTACTAGTGCTAAGCACTCCATTTTTCTCCATTTTTAAGTGCTAAGCACTCTCTAAATTTCGCCACGGCCAAGTGCTAAGCACTCTCCAAATTTCGCCACGGTCAAGTGCTAAGAACTCTCCAAATTTTGCTATGGTCAAGTGCTAAGCACTCTTCCATTTTCTCCACGGCATAGTGCTAAGCACTCTCCAATTTCGCCATGATATAGTGCTAAGCACTCTCCATTTTCTCCATGGTTTAAGTGCTAAGCACTCTCCAATTTTTGCTCCAACGGTAAAGTGCTAAGCACTCTCCATTTTTTCTCCATTTTTAAGTGCTAAGCACTCTTCAAATTTTGCCACAGGTCAAGTGCTAAGCACTCTCCAAATTTTGCCACTGGTCAAGTGCTAAGCACTCTCTAATTTTCTTCATGGTATAGTGCTAAGCACTCTCCATTTTTAAGTGCTAAACACTCTCCAAATTTCAGCTACGGTCAAGTGCTAAGCACTCTCCAAATTTTACCACGGTCAAGTGCTAAGCACTCTTCAAATTTCACCACTGGTCAAGTGCTAAGCACTCTCCATTTTCTCCACTGGCATAGTGCTAAGCACTCTCCAATTTCGCCCTGATATAGTACTAAGCACTCTCCATTTTCTCCACGGTTTAAGTGCTAAGCACTCTCTAATTTTCTCCAACGGTAAAGTGCTAAGCACTCTATATTTTTTCTCCATTTTTAAGTGCTCAGCACTCTCCTAAATTTTACTCCAATGTCTAGTGATAAGCACGGGGATTTCGTTCCTTTTCACTTGTTTCTTTGATCCTGCTACAAGATGCTGCTTCATCTTCCAGCAGGCTCGGGGACTAAGTGTGTACACTTCAACTAGCAGTGAGTGTACTGTTTTTCCTCTTACTGGTCTTCAGCTAAGCTGGGGGCTGGTTGTGTGCTCGGCTAAGCTGGGACTCAGTTATTCTGATCAACTGATCGTTGTACTTCTTTGATCCTGACACCAGGTGCATTCTTCACCTACTGTCAGGCTCGGGGACTACAATGTATACATTGCACCTTGCAGTGCTTGTATCAAATTTAACAGGTCGGCTAAGTTTTCATTTTCTTTCTCAGTCGTTGATATTCTTTGATCCTGACACCGGGTGTTTTCTTCACCTACTGTCAGACTCGAGGACTACAATGTATACATTGCACCTTGCGGCGCATGTATCAATACTAACAACCTCATTGACTAAGTCATGGATGATGATCATCTGACTTCGCCAATGAAGCCTAAGTGTGTACACTTCACCTAAGGTGGAGAATTTTTAAAAAAATTTAAACTTGAGCTCCTTATATCCTTCTAGCAAGCCTTATTTGAGTATGTTCGAGGTATATTGACCAGTTAAACTGATCGACACTTCATTTTGTTGATCGGATTACCAGTTAAACTGGTCGGACTACTAGTCAAACTGGTCGGCACTTCATTTTGTTGATCAGATTACTAGTTAAACTAGTCGGATTACTAGTCAAACTAGTCGGCACTTCATTTTGTTGATTGGATTACCAGTTAAACTGGTCGGATTGCTAGATTAACTGTCTGACTCCAAGTTAAACTGCTCGGACCTGCTCAAGACGGCGTTGCTCAGCGGATACAAGGTGCTCGAGGACTAGTTGTGGGGGTATAACCTCAGGTACCCACGACAATGGACATAGGCCACACCACCAGGGGAGGTCCTGCCCATAAGATCAAGGCCTACGGTGCTCGGCTCTGGTCAACGTGTACTGCAAGATAATTAGAAGACATCTTAGCGACGAAGGAAGATCTGTTCGGATATGATAGATATCGTATTCCTTGTAAATACTTACCATATAGCCGAATAGATCTAGACCTAAACTGACCTATAACCCTACCCTCCAGACTATATAAGGTGGGTAGGGACCCCCATCGATTGCATCTCGTATTCAATACAATCCACCAAAGACATAGGACATAGGGTATTACGTCGATCAGACGACCTAAACCTGTCTAAATCGCTTATCTCTGCGCTTGTGTCACCATCCAGCTCCTATTATGCGCACCTCCACCGATTCATCTACTACCGCGGACATACCCCTCGGTAGACTGCCGACCATATTTCGTCGACAGTATGGGAAGGAGCCGCCAGTCATGGGGATCTTGACAACAAACTCGGTGTAGCAGAACACAGAGATGCTCCTAGCCAATATAGCTGATCGTAATTATCGTAGCTGTGCCTACGTCCTCATGGTACTCTAGTGAGGACATCCCCATGGCTTCGTGGCCGTACCACCACGAGTCCTCAGCCATGCCTCGCCAAGCCACCCGACCCCGTCGAGCCTTGGCTCATGCCCTACACTCTATCCTGCCATCACTGTTGTCACTATACGCATCGCCGTCTCCATTGCCTTCGTTGCACCCCTGACCCCCACCAGCCTCGGTTGTATCACCCCTATAGCCCTCGGTTGTGGCCACGCCTCCTACGAGATGTGATCTCGGGAGAGAAACATCGGCTTAGGGAAAATTCTACAGAAACCAAATTGGCTAGTTCTGGAACCCTTAAAAGGTGGCTTGGCCTTTTGTGGAAAACACAGGGTGCCCCACAAATCTACTGAACACCTCGCAATAGGACGTGTTGGTGGGATGCACCTAGAGGTGTTTTAGGGTCGGCAATGCCACCTAGAACATATACAAATCTCATCGTGAAACTTATAGAATAGTAGGATACAAGGGTTGGAAGAGTTTACAGTAAGAGATGCTTTGTAAAAAAGTATATGTATTGGTTTTGGTCTTTTGGAATGTCTGGGTCATCTGAATCAGCCTTCATATTTATAGGTGAGGTGGTTTTATCTTTTCATAAAATGCTTACAACTTCTTACGTTCAAAAAAAATGTTTACAACTTCTAAATCTACACAAATCCTAACCTCCTCTTAAATTTTAACAAAAAAAAACCCGGCAGTAATTGGTTTGGCCAAAGTCGGTGCAGAGTCACAAGAAAACCAATTTAAGCCGGTTTTATTGGAGTTAACAAATGGTAATTGCCTATTTTGTATTCTCTCTTAGTTTGTTTGAAAATATCTAAAATAAACTATACTGAAATATGAAGGGAGTATTAGTTAGATTAATTATTGAATTTGCTCGCATTTACATATTGAAGAAAAAGAAAGAGGGTAAAATGGTACCCAGGAAAATCCAATATGGGCGCTAGACCTCTCTGATTCACTGAGCCGAGGCCAGCTTTAGAGAGTAAAAAAAGAAAGACATGAAAAAAATAAAAACTGATAAATCCTAAAATACACATGCCCCTGAATAAGGGTTAGATTGGTTCTTCTTATAATTTATCTTTTTTAGCTAAAATAGTTTTTTTTTCTTAATAAATAAATCGAAACAGTATTTTAGCTTATTTTTTTCCCGAAGCGAACGGGCTCTCTCCGCCCCTCGATTTCCTCTATAAAACAAACTGCACTGCTCCCTTGGTCCTCCGAGAAGAAAGGAACATAGAACATCACAAGGAGAGACCTCGATCCGCACACCTCACGCCGGCCAGATCTAGCCTTCTTCTTCCTCTCGCCCAAGGACAACGATTGCCTAACATCAAACAAGAACCGAAGAAAACATAGCAAAACAACGCGCACCACGCCGGCCACTTGCACGCACGTATAGCAGGGCGCGCGCATCCGTGCATGGGGTTCCTGGACCAGCTGTGGGACGACACGGTGGCCGGGCCGCGCCCGGACTCCGGCCTCGGCAAGCTCCGCAAGTACGCCTCCTTCTCCCCCTCGTCGTCCGCGTCCGTGGCCGCGGCCGCGCCGTCGCCGACCGCAGAGGGGGCGGCAGGCGGGCTCCTCCGCGCCGCCCGCCGTGACGCGGAGCATCACCTATGCTGCGGCCCGCGGCGCTGTCCGTCATCACGTCGCCGCGCAGCGAGTCCAGCTCCGCGCCGTCGTCGCCGTCGCCGGCCAGCGGCGCTCCGGACTCGCCCTTCGGCGGCAGGTGACCGGCTCTCTCCATCTTCTTCTTCTTCTTCTTCTTTCAGTTCTTGCTGTCTGTGTGTCGTAGTTTCGTTTGAAAGGTGTTCCACATGAAACTGTCAAAAATCACAGTTGTATGCTCTGTTTTAGCGGGATTACGATATCTGTAGCCAATTTAGGCTACTTTTGGATAGCTGAATGGTGGAGATCCGAAACGAAGCACCGCGTTTAACACCCTGCTGATGTTGTTGTATCTCTGTACGTTGCCATCCCTGATGCTGCAGCGACGACGCCCAAGGGAGAGGGCTGGAAGAAGCTGCGCCGGAAAGGCAGGATGGCCGACGGCGGCGATGCCCCCGGCACGCCGAGGAGCCCCACCGTCTACGACTGGTGAGTACTACTCCGTACCTCGCTTATTGTACGGTATAAATCGCCTCTATATACCACAGATTTTTCTGAACGTACCGTACCGCGAGTGCTACGATGGTATAGGAGTAGTACGTGAAAATGACTAGGACATGCAATGAATCTTGCTTGGATTTGGTAAGATATCATCTGATCTGCGTGTCTCCGACTCCCACGGCAGGGTGGTGATCAGTTCGCTGGACCGCTGAAGCAGCCGGGCCGGCCCAAGACGACAACTGCACAAGCAAACCATCAACAGCTAGCGAACTGCCGAACTGAAGGAGGATCTGGAGTTCTGAACAGAGGGGCCATATATATAACCTCTTTCAGAGCTTCCTGGTGACGGTTCTGTTGTAGTATACGTTAACGGTGTAGTATGTCATCTTCTTGTAAATCTCCGTGTGAGGCCCTGCTGATTTTGTAAGCTGCTGCTCCGTACTACGCTCGGCATCAGCTCGTGCATGTCACCGTGTACATTGTCTTCCAAGCCTTGACGGGCAAGCGGGCAGCAGCAACACAAGGTCGTGCTGTGGCCAGCCTGACCAGTAGTGCTGGAGAGAGTGGTACATATAATACTCCTATGTACTAATCCTGTTGCTGTATGAGTGGCTACACGCAGCCTCCTCCCCTGCTTCGTAGTTTGTACAGGGTACTCCAGTACGGTTTTTGCTGTGCCGTGTACTAGTAATGTAAAATGTATAATCCTACGTACGCAATGCAAACAATAATGCGTGGTTGAGTGTTGTGGATATATCCAGTAACACGCTTTTGGCAACATCTTGGCTTGTCTTCCACAGAAGGAAATATCTTATCATCATGGGCGTCGATCTCTTCATTGCTTAGTGCGTTCCGGTACCAATAATTCAGTCCGCCCATCGCACTCCTGAGGTCAAACCGGTGTGGAATTTAGCTTCGATGCAATGCCACCGTGCTAGCTCTTTCTATTGCAAAGTCAAGGGGGTTAACTTGATGACGTGCGACAGACACAGCTCTGGTCCGTTCCGGCGACGACAAACAGCCTGTTCGCTTTTGGTTTCGGCCAGTCCAAATCAACCAGCCAACAGTGTTTTTCTCTCACAATAAACCAGCACCAGACAGCCCAAACCAGCCCAGAAACCAACCAGCGAACAGGCCGAAAGTTCCGTGCCCACATCGCTGCTCGCCGTGCCGTGGCGCGCCGGGCGCAGGTGGTGGTGATCCCCACGGACACGGAGATGCTGTCGTGCTCTCATCAGTCCGGCTCGCTCCCTGCCGGTACGGGACGGCACAGCGTGTCAGCGTTGCTGTTGCCTGTCCTTTTCGTGAGCTCCCTTTCCCGCGGCCAAGCTTTGGCCTTACGTAGCTTTTAGGTGAGGCTGCTGCGTCTGCGTGCCCGGATTTCTGGCCTTCGATGCAGCTTACTCCAAGGGAGGTGTAGTGCAGTGACTCTGCTTTCTTTCTGCTTCCCATTCCCATGTGAATAGGCACTTAGGCAGTGGAAGTGGAGTGGCTAACCTCGCCGTCACGGCATCGTTCATGTTATATATACGGTATCTCTGATTATTTCATGTAAGAATGCAATAATTTGGCAGCCTCTGTAAATATATAAAGGTAATCATACACACGCCTTTCAATTTATTTTACAAGTTTTTCACCCATTCCTTGAAACAGAAAAAACATTTAGAGTACACCAGCAGTACGTCAGACATGATACTTGACCATACCAATAAGGAATGTTTTGGCTACATCAAGTAAAAGCTGAATGGCCAGAGCACTCTTCTCTCTTCTATCATGTCTGATACTTGACCATACCAGTACCATAACAGAGCACTCTTTACGTTGATGGCTTGATTAACTGGTTGCCAACTTATATGTAGAACTCAGTCTCTCTTCTATGTAGTCACCACTCTTGATAGGTGCAAACCTGAAAAAAAAAGTGTCAAATTTCGATAAGCTAGCGAGGAAATATATAGACCAAACATGTGTTAACATAACCAAAGCGGACCTTGCTGGATATGCCTCACTGCAGCAGCTTTCCATGCATTTCACCACTAGATTTGGGCTTGGATCAATGAAGAAAGCAACCTGATATAATAATATACAAAAATTGTTGTGTGAAACTGAAATGTATGTACTACTTAAGCTCTCTCCATCACCGTCTGGCAAGTAACAATAAGCATGTAACTTATTGGTTGAAGTGCTCCGATCCTCTTAAAGCAAAGAATCAGAGGACGTAATAAAAGGCTAAAATTAGGATACTTAAACGCTTAGCAGAAATTATGAATTAAGTAAAAGTTCTTTGGTACTCACAGAATATCTCTCTTTCCCAACAGGGACAACACGGTGCAATGTAGATCTGCAGGTTGTAATAGAAGCGCATTAGAAGATTCTGACACACGGCCTTTTGCTCTCGTAGGAAAGACATGGAATATAAATGACAAGGAACCAAAAGAATATATAACTCAATAACCTTTCCAATATATTGTATAAGTAACAAAGCTATCATATAGTACTACTCTACTAAGATACTCATCATATTAACTACAAGGTTGTATGCAAGATGTTCGCCCTGTTCGCTTGGCTTATAAGCCATACTTTTTCAGCCAATGAACAATATTTTTCTCTCACAATAAATCAGCCAACAGTACTTTCAGCCATGGCTTATCAGCCAAGTGAACAGGGCAATTATGGACCAGAACAAACTTTATCTAATAAATGGTTAAATTTTATCATGCAACTTTGAAGAGTGGCACATAACAATTTTTCAAGTTGCCAGTGCTCAGTGCTCACACAGTGGACTTACACGGGAGAACATAAGTAATAAATGATGATACCTGAAAACACAGTTAGTCCACCTTTCTAACAAATCGCCAATATTGACAATAAGGGACCTACAAGTAAACCAGAATAAGACGATACCATATATACTGAGCCATGAGAATTATATATCTACAGGGTATACAAAACAGGATTAAACAAGTTACGAAAACACAGCAAGCTAGGATATATTAGAGGGTAAAGCACTTGAAAATTTTGAGTAAATATGTTGAAAGGCTATTATTGTATTTTGGGATTGCTGTTCATAAAATCAGGAAATAAGTATTACCCATCAATGTGGTGAACATCTTCCCAGATCTGAGGATGTCTATCTTTTTCTCTGCATATCTACAAGGTACAAGTAAAAGATCCATAATTTTTTGACCGAACAAAAAAGATCCATAATTTACATGTGAGCATATAAAAAGAGTTATCGTGTTTCATCGTTCTAAGTGAATATAGGCATTTTTCTAATGATCATATAAAAAGGATAGTACTATGTAAATTCATCAGTCTGAACTTGTGAAAAAAACTATGCCTGCAAGCCAGGTGTTCCATCTGTTGCTAAAAGGGTTAGCATTCCATAATCCGAGTGCGCTGCTGCACCAAAAATGTCTTTGTTGTCTGGACCATTTACGTCACCTGAAATGCAATAATTAGGTTCTATTGCATATAACCTATAATAAAGCCAGAAAAAAGAGATGAAATTTACCCGCATAGTGTAATAATCGAAGAAATGCTGAAGGGGGTTCAAATGCACCGTTCTTGTGAAAGAATTCAGCGTCAAGGTCCAAACTCAAAGCAATTAGGGACAATATTCCTTTGCCTGTAGTCCTGGAAAGGAAGAGCAATACAAAAGATAGAAATAAGAGAAACTTTGAGGTTGGTATATAGTACCACAACTATCAAAGATATATTGTTTATTGGATACTCCCTCTGTTCGGGAAAGCATGCAAGCCAACTCTAACACAGTCGGTTGTCCCATAAAGCATGCAAATGTAGCTATCTAAACCATGGATATGGTGGGTCCTATCTCAAAAAGCCTACAGATACAACAGAAAAAGAAGGAGAAGTGGTTCTATCTGCTCTCGATGACGGAGAGAAAGGGAGGATCAGAGGGGTAAATGAGTCTTTTGGTTTTCTACTAGCGTTGCCTTGGCATACATATCCGGGTGGAGGGAGTAGTACAAAACAAACAGAACTTACAATGCATTTGCATGGTATGATTGCATAGTCTTTTTCCAGGAAGGGAAGAGTTCTGCAAATAATTTAGCTAGATGAGGATTGAGCAATCGTTTATTCTTTTGAAAAAAAAAACAAATTAGTAGAATGGATATCCCATCAAACGATTAATGTTCATCATATATAAATGTAGAACAAATCTGCAGAAGAACACCTATCCTTGGTAGTACATGACAAATAAATACCTTCACAAGGCCACTGATTAATGTTATTCTCCAAATTTTCCTCATCCATTGGGCCAATATAAAATGTCTCCTTGGAATCTCCTACATAAACTTATCACTTGTCACAATTGTGGATCTCAAATATATCAAAGAAATTTTAAGAAGTTATGATATCTTATGAACTCTCAAAAGTGTGTGGGCTGCGGTGAGGATGTGGGGAATGGATTTCACACAATTTGTTTGTTCTGTTTGGAAGTCACTAGTCCATCGATCGATGCTCCTATACGAGCTAGAAACTTAGGAAACATAAACATTTGAATTTTGTGTCTAATACCTACAAATTTATCATTTCACATTCTCTATATGATGTGTTTATTTTCTAACACAATACACATATAGGTACTTTGTAATCTTTATCTGGTTGTGATAAACTTATCAATTACTCTACGTGTTTGTTCTAATCCGTATATCTATAGTTCTTCTTCCTCTGCATGACACCTCCATGTATTTTTAATGTGCATTTAGTTAAACTGTAGTTATGGTGGCTCTTGTTCTGGTGGTGTCTCATGACGTCATGAATCAAGAATTAGATTTTTAAATTTTGATCATGTTTGTAGCTACAAATCTTTTATCCTCAAGTTACATTGAAACTCTTGTACTTACTATATCTTTCATTAAAAACTCTTGTTCAAGAGGATATTAATATTCAAGCCCCTAATAATCATTGTTTACTCCAAAAATATCAAAGAGCATAAGGTCATAGTTGACTTTGTATGCTCTAACCTCGTTGAGTGCTAATCAAGATTTTGAATTTTCATATAAAATAATTAATCGTGTAGTATTATTTTTTATAGGGAATGGAGCGGTTACAGTTATATTATCATTGAACATGTCATAATATTTCAGCTTAGATTTATGAATCATCCACTACTAGAATCGACGAGTTTCCCTACAGTTTTTAAAGTTCCCTACGGTGTTTTGATAGTCCTAGGGAAAGATATGTTTCCCTAGAGTTGGGTGACAAAACCATAGGGAAACTTGGCTTTCCCTAGGATTGCACGTTTTGGTCGGGGCTGATTCTGAGAAAGAGGTGTCTCCCTTGCCATGCTGGCACCTTTCCCTACGACATGGACACAATTCCTAGGGACATTGACCCAACATGGCGCTAACATGACGGCACCAAAATTTCTCCCCTCCCCGCAGCATACCGCCACCGTCTCGCGCCAATATTTCTCCAGACGCTGCCCTTCTCCCGCCGTCGCCGCCACCACCACCAATCTTCTCTCTCGCGCACCAAATCTTCTCCCATTGCTGCCCCAAAGCTCTCCCGCCATCCCAATCTAGTGCGCCGCCACCAAAGCTTCCTACCGCTGCCCCAACCCATCCAATGGGGTGCCTCCCAAATCCACTGCCCTCGCTGGATCTGCAAGCACCCCAAGCCTAGCACCACCCAGCCCTAGCTATTCCTTTGCCCCCATCCCAATTTCGTGACCCAAGCGGGCTGCCGAGGTGGTAAGAAGGACCTACGGAGGAGGCGAGGAGAACCTTCTAGGGTGCTGCAGGAGGCGAGGGAGGTGCTGATTTGGATGAAAGAAGGACCTGCAGTGGAGGCAAGGAGAACCTGCAGAGGTGCTGGTGGCTTGCCGTTGCCCTGCGGAGGTGCTGGTGGCATGCTGTTGTCCTGCGGAGGTGCCAGTGGCCTGTCGTTGTGTTGGCAAGAAGGTAGGAATTGGCAATACCCCTACTGCGTGCTGCTGTGTTACTGACAAGGAGATGTGCTTCCTATTTCTTTCGTGCTACTGAATAATGGCTCAAAGTGAGATACGAATCTACTACATGGATTTAACCAACAATTAAGATGTATATATTGCTCATGTGTGCACCTGCAGCCTTTATGTTGTGTTTTGCATTTCTTATACTTCCTAAAAACAATCAGGAACTGTTTAATTGACTTGAGTGGTGCAGAGACTATTGTAATTGCTAAATTTGTTTGGTCCTGAACTAATCTTTGGTCATTTCCAAAAAAAAATAGAAATTCAGGTAGACTGGCTAGTGAGTTATAAGCTACTGAATTTTAACTAGGAAATATGTAAGTTATGGTGCAAACTAATAATTCCGCTTGATGGACTAGAGAAATATACCATTTCACATTTATTCAGATTCAATAACTGTGCGCTTGATTTCTTGTTTGTGATACAAAATATTACTGCACTACTAGTTGTCTGCTCATAGGCTCTACATGCTAATTTAGACCATTATCCGCTCTGAATATTAGTCATTCAGATCTGGAACTAATATACTTTGTCTTTCCATTATGCAAACTTCAGTTTGAAGTAGGAGGAGAAGATCTTGGCTTTGTAAGAAAGACTCAAATGCGATAAAGAAGGCAGGGATCTACATCTGTGCTGCTGTGCAAGAGAAGCTTGAAGGTGAGAAGCAGATTTATCTTTCACATCTCTTCCATACATTTGTACTAAATTATTAATTTTTAGTAGCACAAATTGTTATCTATGGGTTTGCTCAGGGTTTTAGATATTGAACAGGGGTTTATTATTGCTACAATAACTAGCCATGTCAATAGAAGACCGTAGTTGAATGTACGAAGGGTGGAATGACAATGGTTGTCATTCACATGAGTGGGTGCAGAAGACAAATGCTTTTCTAGACCATGCTTTCAGTCTTGTTCTTGATTCTAAAAAATTTGGAGTACTTTGCCCATGTTCAGATTGCGACAATAGAGTTAGACGAAGGAGACCTATCATGAGCTTGCATTTGTGTAAAAGAGGTTTTACACCTGGGTATACTATTTGGACTGAACATGGAGAGAAACCTTTTAGTGAGCCCACATTGGAGAATGCCAATGATACTGCTGATGGTTTAGATGAAATGTTAGCTGATATTGGCAATGCAATGCATACTGTTAGTGCTGAAGATGAACCCCCAGCTGATGCAAAGGCATTTTATGCCATGTTGGAAGCTTCACAAGAGCCCGTACATAACTACACTAGTGTTGCACAGCTAACCGCAGTTGCTCGGTTAATGGCAGTTAAATCACAACATAACCTTGGTGTAGAATGCATTAATAAAATATTGAATCTATTTGATGATGTCCTGCCTGAGAACCATAAAATGCCAAAAACATTTTATGAGTGCACAACTCTTCTCAAAGGTCATTGGTTCCACCCAATTAATGGAGTGAGGCAATTACAAAGGGTTAGACTAGTCGAAGTTGCCCATGCTTCTTGTAATCCAGCGAACGAACCTTTTGTTCTTGCTAGCCAAGTGAAGCAAGTGTATTATCTTCCTTATCCATGTAAGTCTAGTGCAAGCCTTAAGGACTGGTGGGTTGCATACAAGGTCAGCCCCCTTTCAAACTTGTCTATTCCTACAATGGATGAGTATGATAATGAAGAATCACCATGTGTGGATACCTTTCAAGAAGATGGTTTAGACGGTGAATTCGTCATAGACATTGGACTTGGCTTAGATGATATCATGATTAGTGATGGCTTTGATGAGATCAATGATCCAAATGAAATTTCCATGCTGACCAAACAACGAAATGGTGTGACAGTAGACAATGAGCCACCAGTTGAAGAACATGAGGGGTATAATACAGAATATTTTCTTGATGCCACACAAGTGGAATTCCAAGATCCTGATGACTTTTGATGGGAGAAGTAATACATTTATTTTGTTCCAACAATTTTCATACTTGCATTATTTCAATTGTTTTCCAGTACACTTACTCATGGTTGCTGCATCATATTTTCAGGGATGACACTCACACATAGAGTGTTACGCAGTCAATCTTCCAATGCTTCTAGGGAGGTCACGATTTCGAGTCTGAATGGTCCTGCTGATTCTAATGCAGAAGATCAGCAAACTGGAACTGGAATTGGCTATTTACGAGGATGTGCAGATCTTCCCCCCACTATTCCCAATGAGCAAGATCGTCCATTGATTGAGCCGGAAGGAAACTCGTGAGTTTGTAATCTTGCATTGTCATATTTATGCAACCCAACACTCATTTGATATAGCTAATTGATTTGTTTGATTATTTTTGGAGGCACTGGACTGTGGTAGAAGGAAGGACTCCTTCAAGTGTGTTAACATGTTTATTGAAGAAGCAGCATCCTGGTTTGGTTTAGTACAAAGGCAAGAAAGTACCATAACAAATATATATTAGTTGCAGCAATCTTTACAAAGCTATGGATGTTTATGCTAGATTGATGGAATGCTGGAATTTTAGTATCTATGGCCGTCACAGTTTGTTGTGTTTTGCATCTTTATGCTGTATGTCCTACTTCATGTAGAAATGCATATGCATCTACTAAGCAAGCTGAGCATGTCACTGTGGATAGAGTTGGAGGAGGTAGATACACCGCAGTAGCATCGAAAAAAATGCAGCTACGCCGTGTCTATAAAACAATTTTTATGCACATGGATACATCAATGCATTCTTTACTGTTCAATACATTTGAAAACTGAACCTACACAATTTATAACACAACAAGTTGTTTTTCTAAAATTTTGATTGCTTTACTATCATAGGTCGGTACCTTTGGCTCAAGTGTTAGAACCGAAACTCCAGATGAAACTATAAGTAGGATTGCTCGTGGAGAATTCCATAGCCATGCAGATGGAACTCCAAATGGAGTGGATGGAACAGCAAGTGGTGGAGGCACATATTCTCCTCCGGACGAAGCTTTTCCGTTCTTTTGATTGTCATCGAACTATGTGCTGCAGCTAAGTAATAGTTAGGTCTAACACCTGATGGAGGAGATAGACTTTTGCAAGCTAAGTAGGCAACTGTTGTTGCTTATTTTGTTTAAGTAATAGTTAGGTCAGCACCTGATGGAGGAGATATCTTTTAGAAGCTAAGTAGGCATGTCTACTAGGCTTTATATTAACAGACCTATAATTGTCTTATGATGATATAACTCTAAATTTTCGGTCCATGGATTTGGCCTTTAATTAAATCAGTTCTTAAGTTCCTATTCATGTGTGTGAATCTGGATTATAAATAATTTCGTAATAATATTTGAATTCAAATATGAATTATGTATTCATGATTTGAATTTGAATGTTGTGCTTGGGTCAGCTGGTTTCCCTACAGTTCAAATTCCTAGGGAAAGTTTTCTGTAGGGTAATCACCTTTCCACGTAAGCTTTATCAGGGCCATCTTAGGTACTTTACCTAGGGATGCAATTTCCTAGGGAAAGACTGTTTCCCTACAGTTTCCACATAAACGGTAGGGCACATCTCTCTTTCCCGTCGCCGCACTCCCTAGGAGTCTTTCCCTACCAAATACTCTAGGGAAACTACTTCCCTACCGTTTTCCGGCCTTTCCCTAGGATTCTAGGCCCAAGGGAAACTCGTTCATTCTAGTAGTGATCTAAAAATAACAACTTATGCTCCCTCTGGTCCAGCTTATAAGTCATTTCACATAGGTCAAGAGACAAACTTTATAATCTTTGACCAATAATTTGGCTAATACATTTTAACTATTGTAATACAAATTTGATCCTATTAGATTCATAATAAAATATACTATTCAACAATCATATAAGTTTATAATCATAAACAATATAGTATAAAATAAATAAATGATCAAAGTGTAATTTAGAAGATCATGTCATGTCAGAAGATGCCTTATAAATTGGACCGAATGAAGTATAAATTATTATCATGGATATTGATAAAAAAAATTAAATAATGTGTTAGTGTATTATATAAGAGTCATTAAGGAAACATTTTTCATGATTGCTAAAACATAAATATCTATTTATGGCTTATGCATTCATGTTTATTTTAAGTTAGTTTCTAATATTAATAGAAGGTTGGTAATTTAGACGTAGATTTGAGGAGATATTTATTTTATCTTTTATAATGTGTGAAGCAATAACTTAGATGTCAATTTGTACATAGACTATCTATCATAACAGCGGGGTGATAATATAGATGCAAATATAGGGAATTAGTTTAGAGTTTGATAATGTCATAGGTGACATAATTAGTAATGTACGTATATGTAAATTTAACGGACTCCTTAGGTAACCTATCATAATGACAGCGTGGATAACTTAGATATAAGATTAGAAGTTGCTTTAATTGTTTTTCTATAATGGTATTGGTGGATAATCTATATGTAGATTTATATGTTACTCCAATGGTATAATGTTTTTCATAACAGGGTTGTGTAATTTCTTACAAGGCCATGTTTAGATGTTGTAGTAGTAGGAAGTTTTAGGACTCATAGACGTGCAAAACCATGGTTTAGAAATAAGAGATTTAGAGTGGAGTTTATAAAACTTCAAAAGACTACTACAATTTAACACTACTAAGGTTTTCAAGACCTTTCAGTTTGTTAATTAATTACATCCAAACCTTTCGTGGCACTTTAATTAAAATCAAATTATTTGTCAAACCATGGTATTTTTGTAAAACTCTAAAAGTATTTTGCATCAAACAGGTCTAAGGGGTCAATGTTGTTGTTGTAGTGGTTATGCTGCTTGATGTGAACTCCGATCCTGACCTCGCGACTCGGGGGAGTCGTCGACCTTCTCGGAGTAGGGCCAGGTGTAGCCCCTGTATCTGCTGTTCTTCCCCAGCGCCATCTTCTCCTCCATGGTCTGCTCGAAGAACTTGCGGCTGTCGGCGAACACCCGCTCCAGCAGGGCGCGCTCGATCCCGTGGTTGATCACGTAGAAGAAGCCGTACTCCACGCACGCCTGCTAGACGCTTTGCTTTTACACTGTGTTAGTATATATAGGCGTAGCTGCGTTATGACAGCAGGAAACTCTTGCAGAGAAGCAAGGTATACGTATGGCAAGGAGCGGGGGCTCGAATGCTCGATGGGACCTGGCGGATGGACTTGGCGGCGGCGCGACGGTCGGGGGACGCGAGGTCCACCACGGGGAGGTCCAGGCGGCGGCCGGCGGCCATTGATCGATGACGATGATGTCCCCTGCTTAGCTTGCGCGGCCTCGATCGATCGAGGGCGAGGAGGCGCACTAGCTAGGCTCCCCTCTGTGCTGCTAATGCTCTACGAGGGTAGAGGCTTGGCTGCTGCTGGCTTCACCACCGATCGATTTTATAGCACAAGTAGTAAGCGGAAGCGTGCCCGTTTCGTGTTTGCTCGAGGCACGTCACGAAAGAGCTGATACCCAGAGGAAATACGCATGAGTACTCAAACTCTAAAAAATAATACGCATTAGTACGATCCTAGTGGGTTATAGAACAGGGCATGCGATCCACGCTGACAGCGAAACATGGGGGGAGGGGGAGCATCATCGTCTTTGTGTGTCAACACGGGTCTGTCAAGATCGAGCACGGCCCAGGCCCACGCTATGATTTGCCCGGGTGTCTCCTCAGTTCGCGGTCAGCTGTACAGCAGCACACACGCGAGTACGCTGTATGCTCGTGTGGCAACATTCAGATGAACTTGCAAGTACTTGAACGACACGATCGAGTATGCGAGTACCAAATCGAACGCCCGATTACTGATCTCATTGCAGGAGCATCATAGTCAATGGTAGGCTGCTGGCAGTTACTAGTAATGAATAATTTTAAGGATCCTGCAAGGAGGGTGCAACATGGGGACGTAGCTCATATGGTAGAGCGCTCGCTTCGCATGCGAGAGGCACGGGGTTCGATTCCCCGCGTCTCCATTTCCGCTGCATGCAGCTTTTTCTTTTGACATTCCTTTGATA